>NW_007259912.1:375905-444348 GCF_000164805.1 Carlito syrichta
AACTGCTGAACTGGGTGGGGGGGCGGGGCAGGAGGGCCTAGGTTTAAAAACATGTATGCAAGTAGTTTTCTTCTGTAGGGTAGAATAGAAAAGAGAGAAAAAGAATATCCTTTCCGGTAAAAAGAAACTAAGCAAACTCTACCTCAGCCAGGTGATTAAGAATAATGTCATCGGCAGCTTCATTTTAATAGTATGCATCTGGAGGGTAAGAAAAAAATCCTGTGTTCTTCTCCTATGCTCTTGTCACTCAACAATTCACTCTGACACCAGTTATGTGAGCTTTTTTCCCACATCAACCAATTTTCTGGCACCAGCTGCATGTCCTACGATTCAATTCATTTCTAAAACTATCTGCCTAGAGATGGTGTCAGATCCCACAGGTTAAGGATTCAGTTTCACAAGACTGCCCTCCACTTCAGATGTGAATTGAAAATCGTAGGTCCCCAGATTCTCCACAACTTCTTTCTAACTTGGCTACAAATCAGAGGTTTCCATGCCTTGCTTCTCGTGTTTATTTGCTAGTGTGGCTCATACAACTCAAGAAAAGCGTTTACTTATTAGATTGTTGGTTTATTAAAAAGGCTGTAACTACAGCCAAATGAAAGAGATGCATAGAACAAGGTATGGAGAAAAGGGAACTGAGATTCCTTGCCTTCTGCAGGTGCACAACCCTCCAGGTACTTGGCAAAGCAGAAGCTTTTCTAATGTTGCCTGTTTGAAGTTTTATGAAGACTTTATTACATGGGCATGATTAATTAAATCACTGGTCATTAATGATTAACTAAGCATTCAGCAAATCTCCCTTCCCTGGGGATCTGGGAATGGGCTGAAATTTCCAGCCCTCTAACCACTTGTAATCCTAAAATTAAATTCCCTGAAAAGTTAGAGCCTTTCATTCTAACTTTGGCTAGTCCAAAATTATGTCATCAATATCAACTCAGGTATGGTTGAAAAAGGTTTTTTATAAATAACAAATGACCCTCTTTCACTTTTATCATTCTTACTACTTAGGAAATTTTCAGGGCTTTAGGAGATCTATGCCAGGAATGAAAAAAAATTAAAGTTTCATATTATGATTCACAATATTGCAATATCCTTGGTATGATGTGATAGCCCTGCCCCAAACCCATGACCAAAGATTAACAAAAAGAAAAATATTAGAGAACCCCAAATTGAAAGATAGTTCACAAAATACCCAATGAGCATTTCTCAAAATTATAAAGGTCATCAAAAACAAGGAAAGTTTGAGAAACTGTCATAGTCTAACAAAGTCTAAGGAGATGAGAAAACAAAATGATATGGTAGCGTGGACATGCTTTTAGAACAGGAAAAGAGACATTAGGTAAAAACTAAAAAAAGTAAATAAAGTATGGACTTTAATAATAATGTATCAATGATGGCTTATTAGTTATAGCAAATGTACATACTAATGAAAGACTTTGACAATGGGAGAAACTGGGTAAGGGGTATTGTAGTGCCAAACTCCCTAAGACCCCAAAAGGGAAGGCATTGTGTCAGAGAGACTGAAGAAATAACCCAGCGAGAACAGAGGAAACATGGACTTTATTCGGGAACTTGCATTCATGAAAGGTGGTCCAGGAGCAGATGGCTGAACAGGAAAATACTGGTCCTGGTTGTAAAACACATAAGTCATATGGCATTTTACGTAGGCCGGAGTGTGGAGTTAAGCGTGAAAAAGATAGGGTTTCTAAGTGTGTAGGCGTAGTGTGAGAATGTGCTTATACTTACAGTAACACGTATACACAAATGACTGAACTTTCTCTTTAGGGGTGGGAAGTTTAGTATTATAATGAACTAAAGGTTATGAGCACCAGTACAGATGTTTGCAATCTACTTTGAAGCAGCCCAGATGCAACTGCTCCAAGGAAAAGTGCATGAGAACATTCGCTATGCGCAGCAAATGAGGTCAGTAGGTGCAGAGAACACTTCACCCACAGCCTCAGAGTGACCTGCATGCCTGGGCATGGAGCCTCAGGTTAAGGGGACACCTCATGATGGCCACTCAGAGGACCCCTCCTCAGGCTCCAACCCTCTGCTTGGGGCCGTATGCCCGGTTTGCTCATGTTGTCAATGAGTGTGTGACATCCTACAAGTATATATAAAAACTCTATCATATTAAAATATTTAAGTAAATCTAAAAGTACTAAAAACAAAAGTTTATGTTAAAAATGTATAGGCAAGGGGTGCCATTTTATTATTTGTTTTTTATCCAAAGGCAAAAAGACCGATGGGCCAGGAAATAAACTCTCTCTCTCCATTATCAGTAGCCTTGCTAGTTATCTTGCTCAGGCATCCTGTGGGATTCTAGAGCCCTTTTCTCAAGTCCCATGTGTATTAGTCAAATAAGTTTAGATTTAGCAGTTATAAAAATAGTGGTGTAAAACAATTCTTCTTTGGTTTTTTTTCATGTTTCATTTCCAGTTTGAGACACCTCTGGAATAATATTACTTAGAGGCAGGCTGATGAAAGCTTCACATGACATCTCCATTGGAAACGAAGTTCTAATTTCACTAGAACAAGGAAAGGCATCCTGGATAATTGTGAAAAGACTTTTCATTGCCTTTGTCCAGAAATGACTCACGTCATTTCTTCTCACAGCCCATTGACTAGAATGTGCTGTATGATGGTGGCTAGCTGCAAGAGAACTGGAAGTGTGAGAAAATAATATAGACTATTCGATGAGCAGTACATTTCCCACCTACTCTTATTTCCTCCTTCTGTACCACCCCTCGGCTCACTTTTATCTATATTTTTAAAATTACAACTTCCAAAAATTTGAGTATTCTGAATTTGTGAGCTTTGCTTAATAATTTTTTGTACTCACAATATGCTCAATTCCTTCTCTAGAGGAGCCATGAACACCAATATGAATCTCAATTTTCCACCTAAAGACTAAACGCAATACTCATGCTCCTTCCAATTTGTGCCTGCCTAGGACATATCAACGGGGAAAAAAATAGAAATACGGAATGAGTATATTATGTGTAAATATAAGAGACTATTATTTTGAAGTTATTACTTAGTAATGGGGAATAATACAAGTTCCTTTATGGTTCATCTCCTTAAATTATTACTCTAAGATTGTATCCGATTCCAGTAGTATAAATTTATATGTTTCCCAGTTGCATCTTGATCACCCGGGTGAAGGTTTATTTTCATAAGAAAATTGTCCTCTTGCCTTCTAAATTAGATAATTATAATTTTAACCCACTCCAAATGTAAATGCCCAATTACCTATGAAAATGCTGTGTTTTGACATGCATTTATTCCATGGGTGCCTATGAGTATAGTGGAATTACCTCTTACATCTTGTTGCAAACTCTGTTTACATTTACTTTTCTTAATAACATTAAGAATTACATGACAACAAATTAGAATCTCTTTTATGATGTGGTTGTAGTTAGTGGCTATTAGAAACACATTGGTAAATTGTGGTAAGGAGTAGTTTGGTATCTAAATGCTGGTGCTCATATGCATATTGTTGTGTTATAAATCTCAATGACAATTGATAGCAGGTAATTAACTATGCACACACATACACACCACACAATTTTTTTGGTAGTCCTTTCAATCTCTTCAATGATAGGTGAAGGTAAAATAGTGAAGTCTAATGCAGGAAGCCTGGAGACTTTCCTATACACTTCTGCTCTGTTCGTGTTTCCTTTATTTTCAACCTATTCCAAGAAATTTCCGATGAGTTTATTGTTTACCAATACAACTTTGGCCCTGACCCACATTTTTGTAAAGCGTAATATTGTGGAAATCTGAGAAATATTAGAATTCTAACAGCGACTTTCTATAAATCTTCTAATACAGAATTATCTCCTGCTAGTTGCAAAATAGAAGCATTTATTAGACTGCTACTTTTAATTCACATCTTAAACCTCCTGACATTATTTTAGTTTCACTTCACAACTCTTCAAATAAGATGCCCTCTCCTTTCCTTTCTGTGTTTCTCTTACCATTCACACCAATCAATTGAAGAGCCATGATCTTATTTTGACCTACAAGGTTCTTGGCATGGGTTGATCTACTGAACCTCTTTGCTCATCAAACATGTAGGTGTTGTACATGAAAGGAATGAAAAGTAAGCTGATTATATCAACAGTGTAAAATTATTTTCTTTTAGCCTTGCATTTGATGTCTCCTCTGTGTTGAATCACACTTGGGCAATGGATCTATTGTATGGTGATACATGTTCAGCTTTTTAGGAAAATGTCAAACTATTTCTCCTAATGACTTAGCCATTTTACATTTCCATTAGCAACATATGAGAGGTCGTTTCTTCACATCCTCACCAGAATTTGGTGTTTTCACTATTTTTACTGTTTTTTCATTCTACTAGATGTGTAATTATATTTCATCATGGTCTTAATTTGTATTTTCCTAATCGGTACTGCTGTTGGACATCTCACATGCTTATTTAGATATATATCCTCTTCAATAGAATGTGAATTCATGTTTTTGTCCTTTCTTTTTCTTTTTTTTTTTTGAAAGAGAGGCATGACTTCTCTGTCATTCAGGCTGTAGCACAGTGGCACTTCATAGCTCACTGCTGCCTAAAACTGCTGGGCTCAAGAAATTCTCCTGCCTTGGCCATCTAAAGTGCTGGGATTAGAAGAATCAACCACCCCTGGTTGACCATTTTCTAACTGGATATGTGTTCCTATTGCTTTTTGTGAGTTAGTAATAAATTCCTGGTTTAAATCTTTTATCAGAATTGTAATTTGCAAATATTTTTTCTAGGCTATACCTTTCTTTTCCTTCTCTTGACAGGGGCTTTCACAAAGAAAGCATTTTAAATTTTGATGAATTCTTATTTATTGTTTTTCTGGGTTTTTAAAATGCATTGTTTAGTGTCATAATTAAAAATTCTTTACCATGGCTGAAGTCCCAAAATGTTCTCTGAGAGTTTCATAAAGTTTTGTAGTTTTACATTTTATGTACTTTTTATTTTTGGAAATGTTATACTTATTTTACTTTCTGAGTCTTTTATATGTATTTATTTTAAGATAATATTCCATATTCATTTTAGAATATGAGGGAGGACCCAAAAAACCTGGAATTTATTCATAAAAAATTGTGTATTTATTCTTACGCATTTACACTTGTCATGTTCAATACTCTCCATTAGATGCAGTACACTTATCAAGATGCTTTTTTCCACGGCTCAAACCAGTTTTCTACACTTGTCAATTTTGATGCCCTTTAGTGCCTCTGCCACTTTTTGTTTCACTCCTTCCACATCCGTAAAATGTGTACCTTTAAGGACCTCTTTCATGCAAGGAAACAAAAAACAATCGCTTGAGGTGAGATCAGTCAATAGGGAGGGTGGGGCAGTGAGGTCATTATGTTTTTGGTCAAAAACTGCCGACCACTCAGAGCAGTAAGGGTAGGTGAGCTTGTAAATCATCCTCATGAAATGGGCAAACACCTTGAAAGAATCTCCAAAAAAAATCACTGAAGCCAAAGATATCCTCCAAAAAGACATTTCTGTTTTTGGGGGGGGTCTCCCCTCATATATAGAGTGTTCTTATCTATAGTTACACAATATTTTGCTAGAAATTGTGTTCAATATATATATCAATTTAGGGAGAATTGACATTACTATGTTGAATCTTCTAATCCATAAATATGTTATGTCTTTCTATTTACATGGATCTTCTTTTATTTTTATCAACTTTTTTGATTTTTTAGCATACAAGAGTTCTGCATACCTATTTCCCTTTTTTTGAGTGGTTATAATTGGTATTCTATTTCTAATTTTGTTTTTCACATATTTATTACTAATAAATAGCAATGAAATTAATTTTTATAGTTTATTGTGTACTCTGACTTTTTAAACTCATTTATTAATTCTAGGACTTTGTTTATAGACTTTTTTATATTTTCTGCATAAACAATCACATCATCTGTAAAGGAAAATTGTATTTTTTTCGGATCTGCTTGCCTTTATTTCCTATTGTTTTGATGAGAACTTTCAATAATATGTTGAATTGTAGTGGTAAGAGTAAATAGTCTTATCTCATTCCTAGTCTTAGAGAAAAGCAATCAAGTTTTAACATAATGGCAATGTTAGCTGTATAACTTTTGTAACTTTTAAAACAAATACTATAAAATTGAAGTCCCCCTTTAGTTTTAGTTTTCTGAGAGTTTTTTTTTTTATCACAAATGGGTGTTGAAATTTACTCAAGATGTTTTCTGAATTAAGTAATATCATGCACGTTTTCTTTTTTAGTCTATTAATACAGTGGGTTATATTTCTTGATTTTGGAATATTGATCCAGCTTTGCTTTCCTGGAATCTAGTCTACTCAGTCATGTTCTGTACCTCTCATTATTAGAGACTGAATTCTATTTGCTAATATTTTTGCTAAATATTTTTGTGTCTGTTATTCTTGAGGGGTATTACTCTGTGGTTTGTTCTTCCTTCCTCTCTTTCTTTCTCCCTTCCCCTCCTTCCTTCCTTCCCTCTCCATCTCTCCCTCCTTCTCTCTCTCCTTCCCTCCTTGCCTCCTTTCTCTCTCTTTCTCTCTCTCTCTCTCTTTCTTTCATTTGGTCTTTTTTCAACTGGAGTCAATTTCATAAATCCCCAATTTCATTCATGACATTGTTGTCTACCCTCTTTTTTCTTTGCTTTTAAATGAGAGGTTTATTAATTTTATTTATCTTATAAAGGACCAAATTGTGTCACATCAAATTTTTCTATTGTTTTTCTATTTTTTGACATTGATCTCTACATATTGTTGTATTATTTTCTTCATTCTGTATGCTTTGGACAATATCAACTGCTAGAAATGTTGAAAGATCTCTTTCCTTTTTTTTTTAGATAAACTTCTTTTAAATTGTTAATTCTTCTTCAAATGCCTGGTATAAATTTTTAATGACACCATTCTAGCCTGGAGATTTATTCTTCAGCATTTGCAAAATAAACAATTAAATCTCATAATAAATATTGAGCTATTTATATTGTCTATTTTATTTTGGCTTAATAGCTTTCAAGAATTTGTCCATTTCATCTCCATGTTGAATTAATTTTTGTAGTTGTTTGTATCATCCACTTAGTATCCCTTTGATGTCTGCAGAGACAATAGAGATATCCCCAGTTTCATTTATGACATTGTTGTCTATCCTCTTTTTTCTTTGCTGTTAAGTGAGAGGTTTATTAATTTTATTTATTCTATAAACGACCAAATTGTGCTACATCAATTTTTTCTATTTTTTGACATTGATTTCTGTGCATATTGTTTTATTACTTTCTTCATTCTGTATGTTTTGGGTTTCTTTGCTTTTTTTGTTAGTTTTCTTATGTGAGAATTTACATTGCTAATTTGAAACTTTTTAAAATGTTGGCCTTTAGTGCTATAAATTTTGCTTTTGTCACTGCTTTAGATAAAACCCACATGTACTGATATGTCATAATTTTATTTTAATTTTAAATATATCATGTTTCCATTTCACTTGAGGTTGTTTTTGTCCCATGGATTAATTTGAAGTGTGGGGTATAGTTTCCAAGTATTTAGAGATTTTCTTGTTATTGTTCGATTATTGATTTCTACTCTGATTCCATTGCAGAGTACACACTCTGTAAAATTTCAAATTGTTTCAATATTTTGAAGTTTGTTTCATAATCTAGGTTATGATTTATTTTGATGTATATTCTGTGAAAACATGAAATATAATATGCAATCTATTGTTTGGGGGTGCTCCACCCCCAAACAATAGATAACATCAATTAGATAACATTGTTTGATAATAATAATACTGATTTTATATACTTGTTGATTTTTATCTCTAGTTGTCTTCCATTGCTTGAGAAATGAAATTGAAAGGGTTAACTATAATTGTGGAGTAATCTAATTCCCCTTTCACTCTTATCAGTTTTGCTTCTCATTTTTGCAGGTCTGTTGTTTGGTAAATGTGAATTTAGGCTTAGTAGCTTCTTGATAGATTGCTTTATCACTGTGATGGTCCTCTTTGTTTCAAATAATTTTCTTCTCTATGAAATATACTGTGTCTACTATAGTAATATAGACACTCTGCTTTCTTTTGATTATTTGTATATTCCTTATATCTATTTTTACTTTCAACCTATATATGTCATTATATTTCAAGTGAATTTCTAATAGAAAGCACGTGATTGTATCACATTTTTAAATTCACTTCTTCACTCTGACTTTTAAGTGTATTTTGATTATTTCCATTTAATGTAATTATTGATATGTCATAATTTATGACTGTCAACTTGCATTTTTTCTGCTTGTCCTGTTTTTCATTTCATTCTCGTTCTGCAGGTTACCTTAACATTGTTTAAACTTCATTTTATATTTATTGGTAATGTTTCAAAGTGTATCTCTTTGTATAGAATTTTTAAGCATTTGCTCTAGGTATTGAATTATTTTTTGTTTTTTGTGGTTTTTTTTGAGTTGGAGTCTCACTCTGTCATCCAGACTGGAGTGCAGTGGCCGCTCCCGGCCACCGCAGCCTCGCCTGCTGTGCTCCGGTGATCCTTCCAGCTCAGCCTTCCCAGTAGCCAGAATTACAGGCATGCGCTACCACGCCCGGCTGATTTTTTGATTTTTTGTAGAGATGAGGTCCCGCTGCCCAGGTGGGTCTCGAACCCGCGGGCTCAGCCAATCCACTCAACTCAGCCTCCCAAAGGCGGGGAATTACACGCTGAGCCACCGAGCCCGGCGGATTGTATTATTTATACATAACTTACCAATCTACTGATGTCAACATTTTAGCAGTTCAAGTGAAATATAAAAAATAAAAATAAAATAGACTCTTTTCTTTTATAATTTTTACTCTCCCTGAATTATAATTGCCTTAAATATATTTTCTCCATATTTGTTGAGAGCAACATCAGATAGTATTAAATTTTTTGCTTCAGCCAATAGAGATAATATTAAAAAAAAAAAAACTCAATAGAAAAAAGTCTATTTTATTTACCGATATTATTGCTTACTATTTTTCTTTGTTGCTTCCTAATGGTCTAAAATTTGTTATTATTATTATTTTTTCTGTTTAGAAATTCCCTAAAAATATCCATTTACTATAAATTGTCTAGCAACCATTCTCTTGCCTTTGTTTCTCTTTTATTTTTCTTCATTTGAGGATGACTTAATATTCTCTTTATTTCTGAAGTATATTTTTTCTCAATATAGATTCAAGAATAACTGTTCTTTTAGGTTAGCCTTTTAAAATCCTGGTGCCACCACTTTCTTATTTCCATGATAGTTTCTGATGAGAAATCAACTGACATTAGAATTTTTGTCACTCTATAGATAAAATATTATTTCCCTCTGTCTGCTTTCAAAATATTTTCTTTCTTTTATTTTCAAAAGTTTACTATTCTATATCTTGGTGTAACGTTTTGGATATATTCTGTGCTAATTTTTTTTTTTTTCTTTTTGAATTTGTAAGTTTATTTCTTGCCAACTTTGAGGAGTTTTCAAAATTCATTTTCTGATTACTTTTTCAGCCCTGCCCTATCTTCTCCCAGAACTCTGATAACATGAATGTTAGATTTTTTTTGTAGTACTCCCAGAGATTCCTGGGATTCCTCTCATTATTACTAGGTTAAAGTCCAGATTCCCCAGTTGGTCTCTATTGACAACTGGAATTGGGAAGAGAATCTTCTTACTATTTAGTGGTGGCAAAATCCTGACTTTTTCCCAGATTTATTCTTGGCACAACCCCAGCTGAAAGTAGAAAGGAGTACCTCACATCCTCAAGTGGGGATGGAAATAAAGCTCACTCATAGTCTCCACTAACCGAACCAAAGAGAGAGGCCTAGTTACCACCTGGCAAAGATGGAAGCCCAGGCTCACTGTTCATCCTTCTCTTATCCACATCCACAGAGGAAGAAATGGGCAGTTCTTTATAACCAGTAGAGAGTAGAAGTCTAAGCTTCACAATGGGCATCTGGTGACACGAATGTATATTGGACTGTGAGTTTTTATGTGGTATTTGGATAGAATAAAGTGTATATTTTTTAGATATTTTCTATTGTGAAGGCTGTGTTCTTTTTGGTCCTTTTAATAGCATGGAGCAGGTTTTTGTTACTTTTTTTTTTTTTTTTTTTTGTCTGTACACTTTGATGTTTCCAGGTTTCTGATGATTTACCAGTGTCAGGTTAGGGATATAGAAAGTGAAGAGAAAACCAATAAAACTTACAACTGTGTCATTCCTTGGATGCCAGTATCCCTCATCAGTATGCTTTTTTTCCCTCCATTGTTTTTAATTATAGTTAGCAGGAAGAGTAGAGAAAATTAATTAACTTCCTGCATCTTTCCAGAAAAAGTCTTTGCTTGTTTTCTTTTTTAATTCCATTTATTGTCAATGTCTTCTTTGATTAATTTCTTAGTCATCTACAATTTTGACAGTTTTGTTTGTTTTGTTTTAGTTGAGTGGCATTTTAAAGTTTTCATATTTCTGGCAAAGTCCTTTTGCTGCTATTATTCATATTGTAGACATGTATATGTGTTATATATATATTATATGTATTATCCTATACCCCTAATTGTGTAGAAGCAATTTTCCTATAGCTCTCTGACATTTCTGATTCAGAATAAAAGTCTGCCACTAACTTAAAATGTTTTTTATTGTTAATTGGATATGTATTGGTTTTTCTGTAAGTGCTTAGAAACTTTTTGTTTGCTTTGTCCTTGAAAATTAAAACTTCTCATGAGAAACAAAGTTGAAATTCTCTCTGTATTTTTGTTTCCTGGGAGATTTTAAGTCATCTTTATCTCTAGACGCAAATGTTCCTTCAGTCCAGAAAGGTTAGTTTTATTACTTCTTTATAATTGATTTTCATCTTGTTCCTTACCCAGCTCAAGACTGTTAATTGCATTCTATGGTACTTTTCATGAGCCTTCCTTGCAGTCATAATTTATGTTCTCTTTTCCTTTCTCTTAGGTATCTTGTAGAGACTTCTTAAAATTAGTATCTAACTTATTCATGTGGGTTTCTACAATATCCAATATTCAGTACAACCCCTCCATTATAATTTTTTACATAAATTGTCACATTTTTCATCTGAGGTTAAAAAAAGTGTTTCTTTGAACAGCTGGCATAATAATTTATCTTACCAAGGAAACTATTGAAAAAATATTTTGCATAAATAAGAATCTAAGGGTATTTCCCAGAAAACAAAGATGATTGCTGAATTGTAATTTGTTAGAGAAAATGAGATGGAGAGAATCTGGAACGTGATGGAAACCTCTGATACACTCATTGTGATCCCCTAATGGGTCCGTGGCACATTTTCAGAATATGAATGTTTGGTTAACCATTTTTATTTCTTTTTATTTTTTCATATGTTTGAAGATGGAAGGAAGCAGTGCCATGTTTCATGTCAGGGCCAATGTATTAGGGCCGGTAAACAATACAGGAGATAGAGTGGGCAAGGAGAATCAAATCACCCTGGTATCAGCACAGATATTTGAGAAACTCTTGAAGTTCCAGGAGCACATAAGAAATTCAAGGCAATTTTATACACCTGTAATGTCAGGGATGGAAAAAGCACAGGCAGAGGGAAAAACATGTGAGGGTATGGGGAGTAGACAACCATCTACAAGTCAAGGTAAGAGGCATCAGAAGAAATAATTTTTGCCAGTACCTTGATCTTAGGCTTCTAACATCTAGCACTGTGAGAAAATAAATTTCTGTTGTTAAGCAAGTACCATTTTCTATTGGTCATAACTCTTTCCTCTTCCCCTGGTTGCTTGTCTTCTTGTAGATATAGTTATGCTATTTTTCCTCTCTCATCCAGTGTGTTTGTGCTTTATGGGAATTTTAGAAGAGTCATCTCAGAGATTGGTTTTGTTTTGATCTGAATTATTTAGAATCAAATGAAGTGCAAAAGAGAAAAGCTTATATTCACTTTATTTATTCGTTTATTTATTTTCAGTTCAGAGACTCTCAAATCTAATAGCATTTAGGAACTGAGAACCAGAGTGTCATGAGTCTTCCCTCTCCATTTTGGTTATGCCACCAAGCTGGTTAAGGTACTGCCTCTCTTCTTGCAAAGCTGACCTTGTTTGTTGAAACACACACACACACACACACACACACACACACACAAACCAAAAACCCCAAATTCAAACAAACAAACAAACAAAAATCCTCTTTGCCTAAAAAGTTCAGGTTCCTTAAATATAGGCAGGTACAATGTATGTCAATGCAGGATCTCTATACTGTGTCATCTAAGGTATCTGGTGACCTTTCCCCAGGCTATGCTTGGATCAAAGTTTACACCCCTCAACTGCTCCAGCAACTTTCCTATCTCTGATCCAGTTATTCTGAAACAAAATCTGTGGGAATCTGCCCCACATACTTTTGAGGTCAACTGCTGTGTTTAATTTGGTGAATGATGGGTTTGTTGACCTTTTCATCAGATCCAGTTCTTTCTGTATTACATCTTGCCTAAAGTCCTCCAATTTCCTTGCATAACATTATCTGTCTTCAACACTTGGGAATATTGTATTTTTAAAAATTGTTTTAAATTAGCATAATTATGCCTCTGAGCCTCCATTGTAGCAGATTGGCAGAAAAATCCAATATCAGATATTCTCAACCTCTCACAACCACCACCCACCCAAATATCATCAGTCTTAGGGAGACAAATTCCTGGGGATTTATTTGGTGCCATGACACTGAGGACTTTACCAATAAGACACCATGTAGGTGAAGTCTAGAATACATGTAAACATTAGTAGTCAGGGTACAGTGGGTGTCAGGACAGTAAAGTCAAGCAGTTCTAGGTCGAATACCATCTCTGCTATTGTGTGGTTTTGAGTGTGATATAACCTCTCTTTGTCTGTTTTTTCATTTGTCAGATGTAAATTTTAATACTTGATCTCAAAAAACTTTTGTGAGGTTGAAGTGAATAAACACAGGTGAAGTTTGTGAAGCAAGGGCCTCACACACAACGAGTTTTTGACTCATGTATGCTATTATGCCCCCCAAAGTCGTGCATTCTGCCTTGACAGGGTTCAAGGACACACATCAGATAGCTCCCTATTCATCTCAGTCTCCTTCCAATCTAGTGACTTATTGATTCTCCTTTCTCTTCTATTTCCTTGGAACTCTTGGCCATCCTCACCGACTAAAATTTCACAAAAGAGAAGTGTAGTCAACCTTTTTAGTCATCATTCAAAATCTGTAGAAAAACAAAACAAAAAACAAGCAAAACAAAACAAAACCTAGCGACTTTGTGGAAATAGGAGGAAACAATAAGTACAAAGAGACAATGTAAGAACATTACCCAGCTGCATACAATCTATCCTTTGATCATTTCAGGGAGAATATTAGAGAAAAGAAATTAAAGCCATATACTTAATCCTTTATCTTTCTGAAAAGCTTTCATGTTTTTCTATGTAATATGTATCTATATTTCATTTTGTCAGTGAATGCATATGTGTACATTTATATGGACTTATAAAACCTTAACAAGGACAGTTTCCATATGTGTAAATTTATATATATACATATACACACGTAGCATGTAATATATAAAATACTTAAGTAGTTTATTTTTTTATTTCAATAGTTCTATTTTTTTTTTTTAGTAGTTTTAGGCTACTGTAAAATTGAGCGGAAAGTACAGGAATTTCCCATATATCTCCTACCACCATATATGCATAATCTCTCCCATTTTCAACATTCCTCATCCAAACGGTATGGTTGTCACAATTGGTGAATTTTCAGTAACAATCATTCTCACAAAAAGTTCATAGTTGACATTAGGAGTCATTATCAGTGTTCATACTATGTACTTGAACACATTTATGATGGCATGTATTCACCATTATAGTAACACACAGAGTAGCTTCACTGCCATAAACAATCTCTATATTCTGCCTGTTTATCGTTTCCTTTCCACTAAACTCTGGCAATAATGATTTTTTATCAGCTCCATAGGTTTACCTTTTCATGATTGTCTTACAGTTGGAATCATATAATATGTAGCCTTTTCTGACTGGCTTCTTTCACTAAGTAATTAATATTTAAGTTTCCTCCATGTCTTTTCATGATTTGCTAGCTAACTTCATTTGGGGACTGAAGTATTAGCCATTATATGGACATCCTACAGTTTGTTATTTCAACTACTGAAAGACATACTGGTTGCATCCACATTTTGGCAATTATGAATAAAGCTACTATAAACATTCTTTTGTGCAAATTTCTGTGTGGATGTAAATTTTAAACTCTTGAGTAAATATCAAGGAGCATGACTGTTAGATTGTATAGTAAGAGTTTGTTTAATTTTGTAAGAAATTACCAAAAGGTCTTCTAAAGTGGCCGCACCATTTTGCATACCCACCAGCAATAATTGAGAGTGTTTGTTCTACCACATCCTTTGCCAGCATGTAGTATGAGCAGCTTTCTGGATTTTGACAATTGTAATAGATTCATACTGGTATCTCATTATTGTTTTAATTTGCATTTCTATGATGACATGTAATATGGAGTATCTTTTGATATGCTTATTTTCCATCTGCACACCTTATTTTTTATTGTTGTCTGTTTTTTTATATTTTATATTGCAGTTCATTATCAGATATATCTTTTGCAAATATTTCCTCCAGTTTGTGATTTTTCTTAATTCTCTTGGCATTATCTTTGGCAGAACAGAAATGCTTCATCCTAATGAATTCCACTTTGTCAATTCTATCATGGATTGTACTTGTGTTGTATCTAAAATGTCATCGTCAACCCTATGTCATCTAGATTTTCTCCTATGTTATCTTCTAGGAGTTTTATAGTTTTTCTTTTACATTTAGGTTTATGATTTCTTTTGAGTTTTTTTTCAAGGATGTAAGGTCTGCATCTAGATTCATTTTTTTGCCTGAAGATGACCGGTTGTTCTGACATCACTTATTGGAATGATATATTTTCTTTATTATATTGTCTTTACTCCTTTGTCAAAGATCAGTTGATAATATTAATGTAAGTCAGTTTCAGGGATCTATATTCTGTTTCATTGATCTATTTATTCTTTTTCCAGTACCATACTGTCCTGGTTACTGTAGCTTTATAGTAAGTTTTGAAAATGGATAATGTGACACTATCTACCTTCTCTTTTCTTTCAAAATTGTGTTGATTATGCTGAGTCTTTTGTCCCTTTGTATAAGCTTTGCAGTCAGCTTACTATCTACAAAGTAACTTTCTGGAGTTTTGGTGAAGATTACATCGAATCACAGGCGAGATTGGGAAAGAACTGACATCTTGGCAATATTGAGTCTTTCTATACATAAACATGAAATGTCTCTATTTATTTACTTCTTTGATTTTATTAGTCAGAATTTTGTAGTTTTCTTTATATATTGTCCATATCTTGTGAGATGTACACCTAAGTATTTTTGTTTTGTAATATACTGATTTTATGCTCATATTTAAATTAACAATTGAATACATATATATACACAGACACAATCATATATGCATACTCACATATATGTACACACAATTATTTTGTGTTCATATAGTATTATGCAAATAGATGCATAGATGCACATTTTAATATATTTATTAAACACTTAAAATCAGTTTATGTGGACATATTAAGGCATATATTTATATAACTTATAACAAAAAAAAAGGTTCCAGTAATATTAATTACATTTACATATCTAATGATCACTGTTCTGGTTTACTAGAACAACATATTTTCTTTTTTTTATGAGGAACAAAATGTCAATTTTTTTTAACTTTTAACTTTTTTTTTATTTTTAAATTGTGGGATACATTTCAGGGTTAGGTATACAGATATTCACTGTGCAGGTACCCTTGTTGATGAAGTGTGCCTCCCCCTTCCCCAGGCAGATTTCCACTACTGTCAACTCCACCTTCCCACCCTCCCCTCTCCTCTGCAGTTTCCCGCTACAATCAATCCTTTTCTTATAGTATTGCAGTAGTCGTTCAAGGTCCACTTATGAGTGAGAACATGTGATACTCCATTCTTTGTTTCTGTGATAGGTCACTCAGTATTATAGACTCTAATTTCATCCAGGTTGCTGCGAAGTTCATGATTTTGTTCTTCTTTATGACTGCGTAATAGTCCATCGTGTATATGTACCACATTTTTTAAAATCTAGTCCTCTTTTGATGGGCAGCGTGGTTAGTTCCATGTTCTTGCTATTGTAAACAATGCTGAGATAAATATTCGTGTGCAGGTATCTTTTTTATAGAGTGATTTGAGTTCTTCTGGGTATATTCCAAGTAGGGGGATTGCTAGGTCATATGGAAGGTTGATTTTTAGAACTTTTAGGAATCTCCACACTGTTTTCCACAGAGGCTGTACTAGTTTACACTCCCACCAACAGTATAGAAGTGTTCCCTTTTTGCCACATTCTCTCCAGCATCTGTTATTTTTTTAGTCATTTATGATGGTCATTCTGACTGGAGTTAGGTGGTATTTCAGTGTAGTTTTAATTTGCATCTCCTTGATGACTAGTGAGGCTGAACATTTTTTCATGTATCTGTTGGTTGCACATATGTTTTCTTTTGAGAACTGTCTATTCACATCTTTTGCCCACTTTGTAATGGGGCTGTTTGTTTTTTTCTTTTCAGCACATTTGAGTTCCTTGTAGATCCTAGATGTTAGACCTTTGTCAGACATGGAGTTGGCAAATACTTTTTCCCAGTCTGTGGACTATCTCCCTGCTCTCTTGATGGTTTCTTTGTCTTTGCAGAAGCTTGTAAGTTTGATGAGTTCCCACTTGTTTATCTTATCTCTTATGGCATGGGCACTTTGGGTTTTGATCAGGAAGTGGTTGCCAGTTCCAATTTCTATAAGAGTGTCTCCTGCATTTTCTAAGGTTCTTACAGTTTGAGGTTTTGCATTTAGGTCTCTGATCTGTTTAGAGTTGATTTTTGTGTATGGGGATAGGTAAGGGTCCTGTTTCAGTCTTCTTCATGTGGTCAGCCAGTTTTCCAGCACCATTTACTGGATAGGTTTTCCTCTCCCCCGTGGTGGGTGATGGAGGCTTTGTCAAAGATGAGTTGGTTGAGAAATTGAGGGTTTGCTTCTGGAATCTCAGTTCTATTCCATTGGTCTATATGCCTGTTCTTGTACCCACACCAGACTGTTTTGATTATTGTGGCTTTATAATGAAGTTTAAATTCTGGGAGTGTGATACCTTCTGCTTTTTTTTTTCCTGAGGATTGTTTTGACTATTCTTGGTAGGTTATGTTTCCATATGAATTCCTGTATTATTGTTTCTAGGTCTGAGAAGAATATTGCTGGTAATTTGATGCGTATTGTGTTAAATCTGTAGATTGCCTTAGGTAGAATGGACATCTTAACACTGTTGATTCTTCCAATCCCTGAGCATGGAATATTTTTCCCATATATATATGCATACAATTATTTTGTGTCCATATAATATTTTGCAAATAGATGCATAGATGTACATTTTGTATATTTATAAAACAAAAAATCAGTTTATGTGGACATGTTAAGACACATATTTATATAACTTATATAAAATGTTCCAGTAATATTAAATTACATTTACATATCTCATGTTCATTGTTCTGGTTTACCTGAACAACATATTTCAAAGGGAAACAATCTCTAAAGTTAAAATAATATACCAATAATATATTAATATAATTAATTTATAATAAATATAGACTATTATTATTAATATAAACCATATATTATTAAAGGGAGTGATTGTTTTTATATGAAATACTAAATAGAAAAATAAAACTTTAAAATATTATTTCATCTAAATACTTGTGTGCAACATTTTTTTACCACAGATGTATTCCCAACAGTTTTTCTTTAATATTTCATACACACATATTATTGGAAGAACAGCTCATTCTGACTATTTTGCGTTGCTCAAAATTTTCTCTTTAACTTCTTAGCAATCACAAAATGTTGGTAGAGTAATGAGCACAGAGAGTATGGTAAGCTACTAAGTTACGAAAAATAAGAGTACATTTTTAGTCCTTAGATAATTTGTAACTTTCAGGCACAGTGTCATCAAAATGGCAATGAATTTGGCAAAGTATTTCTGTTCTGAGTGCTATGTACAAAGCAAATGGGGCTATTTTTTAAAAAACACCTAAGAGACAACACTGCTAGAAACTAGAAAACATAGGAAAGGTTTTTCATGTATCTATACATAAAAAGGGAAATGTTTCAATATGCCATATGGTGGTGTGGCTTTGTGATCACTCAATTCACATACATGAGTCTTAAGTGAATAAAAATTTTAAATTCTCAATTTTGTATGTTGCATAGTTCTCACTTTGTATAAAATTATATTTAGCTTTTATTTCATAGTTATCAATCACATCTTATTAATTTTAAGTTATTGGTATATTGTCAAGTAGTTATTATGTTATTAACACAACCTATAACACACTTCTGTTAAAAAAAATGTTATGTGACAACCATAAAATTAAAAATGAACAAACTTCACCCTATTAAAAAAAGGTTGTTAATTTAGAAAATGAAGTAAAAATTGAATGGATCACAGAAGTAAAAATGTTATTAATATTTTTAATAATTATGAGTGTATATTTAAAACATCATATTTTCCAAATAGTTTTATATAAGCTGGTATATTTGTCTCTGAGACGAAACTATAAATAAATTCAGACATTCTATATTATTTTTGATAAAAGATGACAAAATAAAAAACAACAAAAAATAATGGAAGCAATAATGATGGTAACAATATGTCTATATATCAACAGCTTTTTATATCTAGAATCACATTTGCTCCTCATTTGTGTATTTTGAAGTAGGCGGGAAATTACAACATCAATTGTAAGGTGATAAAATCAAAGAGGATAATGTTTAAAGAAGCTTTGTACACTAGAGCTCTCTGTAATAATGGAAATGTTATATACAGGTGCCCGATTTGGTAACAACTAGACCTATGTGGCTATTGAACACTTACAATATGTTTAGTTGGACTGAGGAATTAAATATTCAGTTTGATTATAGTTTAAATGTCAATATTCACATGTGCTAATTTCAAATACATGCTTGCAATGTTGTTTATTTATACAGTGACCCACCTATGTACTTCTGCAGTGTGCATATTTTGCAGAAATGTCTCCAGAATTGGCCCCATGCCTTCTGAGTAAGTCCATCATACCGATTCCATCATGAAACCATTGAAGGAACTTGCCTGATTCCCAATTTATGAGGAAGAAGAGATTAGAAAGTAGATTCAGGTGGACATGTCCTCTAATGACTGAGCAACTAAATTGTAGAATACAAACTTTTGATCTGAACCTAGTGAAATAAGTTGTTTTGTCACTTGCAAATGTTTATATCTAGAAACACACACATTTCGAAGTAAAGAAAGCTTTGCCTACTCATCAGTAAAGTTGTTTAGTTAAATAAGATTGGAAAAACCCAGAGAAGATAAATAACTCGGTTAAGGATTTACAGAATATTTAGTGGCACTTAAGATTAATGGAACTGGCTGATCATGTGAGGTGGTTGACCACATAGATTCCTGGCAATCAGCAAGGACTGACTTTCTTCTGTAAGATTCCAGGAATATAATTCATGCAGTCCAAAATTGTGCTTCACAGCCCCAGAGTTCACTCTGCAATTGGAGTAGGAATAACCATCTGAAATAACTCTCTCTACTAATGATGGAGAAAACTGCTTCAATCCTTTCTATGTTTTCCCATCCCATATCTTCAAAAACCTAAATACAATGCTGTGTGAAGATGAAAATGATCTCATTTTTGTATGCTAAATTGAGAGCTAGTTTCCTCTGAGAGAGAAAAAGTGCAAACTGCTTCATGTTGACACTAGAATCTATCGCAAAAATGTTTCTAAAATAAATCTTAGTTGTTTTTTGGTTTCCTCGGGAAATATAATTCTGAACATCAGTCACTTCTAACTTCAGAAACACACTGAGTTATATAGTTTTAGAGAATCATTTCTTTTTTTTATTATAAAGATGTGGGGTACAATTCAGGGTTAGGTATACAAACGTTGATTATGCAGGTACCCATGTTGATGAGGTATGCTCCTCCCTCCCCTAGCAGTTTCCCTCAACTGTCAAATCAACCCCCCCCGACAGTTTCCCACTACTACTAATCCCTTTCTTATAATATTATAATTGTTCAAGGTCCGCTTATAAATGAGAACATATGATTCTCTGTTCTTTGTTTCTGTGAGAGATCACTGATTATGATCGACTCTAAATCCATCCAAGTTGCTGTGAAGTTCACATGTTTGTCCTTCTTTATGGCTGCAAAATATTCCATTGTGTATATGTACCACATTTTTTTATCCAGTTCAGCTTCCATGGGCAACATTATTGGTTCCATGTTTTAGCTACTGTGAACAGAGCTGCAACAAACAAACGTGTGCAGGTATCTTTTATTTAGAATGATTTTAGTTCCTCCAGGTGTAAAACTAATAGGGGAATTTCTGGGTCATATGGAAGGTCAATTTCTAGTTCTTTCAGAAATCGCCACACTGTCGTCCAAAGAGGTTGCACTAGTTTGCATTCCCACCAGAAGTGCAGAAGCATTCCTTTTTCTCTGTATCCTCGCCAGCATCTGTTGTTTATTTTATTAATCATGGCCATTCTTACAGGGGTTAGGTGATATCTCAATGTGCTTTTGATTTGTATTTCTCTGATGATGAGTGAGTTTGAGTACTTTTTCATGTGTTTGTTGGCTGCTCGTATATCTTCTTTTGAGACGTGTCTATTCGTGTTTTTTGTCCACTTTTTAATGGGGCTGTTTGTTTTTATCCTTTCAGTTCATTTGAGTTCCTTGTAGATCCTAGATGTTAGGCCTTTGTCAGATATACAGGTGGCAAATATTTTTTTCCCATTCTGTGGGCTATCTCCCTCCTCTCTTGATGGTTTCTTTTGCTTTGCAGAAGCTCGTTAGTTTGATGAGGTCCCACTTGTCTAGATTCTTACAATTTGAGGTTTTACGTTTAGGTCTTTGATCCAATTAGAGTTAATTTTTGTGTATGATAACAGGTAGGGGTCCTGTTTCAATCTTCTGCATGTGATCACTCAGTTTTCTCAGCACCATTTAGTGAATAGGTTCTCCTCACCCCAGTGGTTGTTGGAGGTTTTGTCAAAGAAGAGATGGTTGAAAAATTGAGGCTTTGCTTCCAGAATCTCTATCCTGTTCCATTGGTTCGTATTCCTGTTCTTGTACTAATACCAGACTGTTTTGATTACTGTAGCCTTATAGTACAGTTTGAAGTCTGGAAGTGTGATATCTCCTGCTTTGTTTCTTTTGCTAAGGATTGTTTTGGCAATTCATGGTCATTTATGTTTCCATGTGAATTTCTGTATTGTCATTTCCAGGTCTGAGAAGAATGATGTTGGTAACTTAATGGGTATTGCGTTGAATCTGTAGATTGCCTTTGGTAGGATGTACATCTTAACAATGTTGATTCTTCCTATCCATGAGCATAGAGTAGTTTTCCATTTGTTTGCGTCTTCTTGGATTTCTATGAGCAGTATTTCGTAATTCTCATTGTAAAGGTCTTTCACTTCTCTGGTTAGTAAGATGCCAAGGTATTTCATTTTTTTGTGGCTATTACTAATGAGATTGTGCTTTTCATTTGGGTCTCTGTCTGCTTATTGTTGTTGTATAGGAATGCAACCGTCTTTTGCGTATTTATTTTGTCTTTGCCAAAGTCCTTTATCAGTGCAAGCAGATTTTTGACAGATTCTCTTGGATTTCCAAGGCATAGTATCATATCATCAGCAAAGAGGGATAACTTGACTTCCTCTTTTCTTATTTGGATACTCTGATTTCCTTCTTTTATCTAATTGTTCTAGCTGGGACTTCCAACACAATGTTGAACAAAAGGGGTGACAGTGGGCAGCCTTGTCTTATTCTAGTTTTCAGGGGAAATGTTTCCGTTTTCTGTCCATTTAGCAATATGTTAGCTGTGGGTTTATCGTAACTGGTACTTACTATTTTGAGGAATGCTCCTTCTATACCTAGGTACTTGAGGGTTTTTATCAAGAAGGGATGCTGGATTTTATCAAAGACTTTTTCTGCACCTAATGATGTAATCATGTGGTTCTTATTTTTACATCTGTTGATGTATTTAATTACATTTATGGTCTTGCAAGTGATGAACCAGTCCTGCATCCTGGGAATGAAGGCTACTTGATCATGGTGGACGTTTTTTGAGATGTGTCTTTGGGTCTGATTTGCTAGAATCTTATTGAGGAGTTTTGCATCTATGTTCATAAGGGATATTGGCCTGTATATCTCTTTTTTTGTTGAATCTTTACTCAGTTAGGGTATCAGTGTGATGTTAACTTTGTAAAATGATTTGGGGAGAATTCCATCCTTCTCAATTGCCTGGAATACTTTCAATAGGCTTGGTATCAGCTCCTCCTTGTATGTTTTGTAAAATTCTGCTGGAAAGCCATCTGTTCCAGGGTTTTTTGTTTTGTTTTGTTTTGTTTTTGTGGGTAGTTTTCATATGACAGAGTCAATTTCCTGGGTTGTTATTGGTCTGTTTATTGTCTCAGTGTCTTCTTGTTTCAACCTGGGGAGGTTGTGTGATGTCAGAGAGTCCTCCATTTCATTTAGGTTATCAAGTTTGTTTCCATATAGGTATACATAGTAATCTCTGGTCATCTTTTGTATTTCTTCAGGGTCAGTTGTGATTTAATCTTTTGTATTTCTGATTGTGTTTATTTGGGCTTTTTCTCTCTTTTTCTTTGTCATTCTGGCTAGGGGTCCATCAATCTTGTTAATTCATTCAAAATCAGCTTTTAGTTTTGTTGATGTTTTCTATGATTTTTTGTCTTCGATGTCCTGTATTTGGGCTCTTATTTTGGTGATTTGGATACTTCTGCTAAAGTTGGGGTTTTGGTGGTCTTCTAGGTAATTTGATAGGCTCTCCGCTTATGATCTTTCAGTTTTCTTGATATGTGCTCGTAGAGATATAAATTCCCCTCTTAGAACTGTTTTCATGGCATCCCAGAGGTTTTGGTAAGATGTTTCTTCATTTTCATTTGTTTCCAGAAATCTCTTAATTTTTTTGATTTCAGTGTTGACTTAGTAGTTGTTCAGCATCATGCTGTTTAGTGTCCATGTCTTTGTGGGCTTTAGGGAAATGTTGTTGATGTTGATATTTATTTTTATTCCACTGTGATCTGAGAATGTGCATGACAAGATTTCAACCTTATGAAATTTGTTTATACTTGATTTATGGCCAAGGAGGTGATTGATCTTGGAGTACTTTCCATGTGGTGATGAGTAGAATGTATATTCTGTGGTTATTGGGTGGAATAATCTGTAGATATCTATTAAGTCCATGGTTGGGTGTCAAGTTTAGGTTCTGGATCTCCTTGTTGATTTTTTGCCTTATTGATCTGTGTAGGACAGTTAGTGTGGTATGCAAGTCCCCTGCTATAATAGTGTTAAGAATCAATATCTTTTTGTAGTTTACTTAGTAGTTGCTTTAAAAATACTTGTGCTCCTGTGTTGGGTACATATGTTTAGGATGGTATTTCTTGTTGATGGATATAAGCTTTTTTCATTATTTCCTTTTGTATCTTTTAAAATTGTTTATATCTTAAAGGTTGTTTTGTCAGATATTAAGATCACAACTCCTGCCTTCTTTTGTAATCCATTTGCCTGGAAACTCATTTTCCATCCTTTAGCTTTGAGTCTTTGTGCATCCCTTGTAGTGAGATGAGACTCCTGGATGCAGCAAATAATTGGGTCATGGTTTCTTATCCAGTTTGTCATTCTGTGTCTTTTCAGCAGTGCATTTAGTCCATTCACATTCAGGCTGATTATTGATATGAAATTTTTTATCCCTGTCATGAGGTTCTTATAAAGTTTTTTTGTTTTCTTGTTTTCTTTTGGCTTTGTGGTTGATGTATGTGTGTGTTTTCAAGTTTTTTGTTGTGCTGTATTCTCTGTCGATTCTGTGCTCTTCTGTTCTCTTGGAAAGTGTGTGGTCATTTTTTCTTTCTTCTGTGCTTAGTACCTTTTTAAGTGTCTTCTGTAGAGCTGGTCTGGAAGCTGCATAACCTGTTAGGGATTGGATGTCTGGGAAGGATTTTAATTCTCCATCAGTGATGAAGCTGAGCTTATCTGGATAGGAAATTCATGGTTGAAATTGTTTATCTGTGAGGACTTTGAATATAGGGCTCCAGTCCCTTCTTGCTTGCAGTGTTTCTGCTGATAGGTCTGCTGCTATTCTGATTGGTTTTTCCTGGTAAGTAGTCTGACCTTTCTCTCTTGCTGCCCTTAGGAATTTTTCTTTTGTGCCTGCTTTGTGTGTGAATTACTATGTGTCTAGCAGTTGGTCTTCTAATTTGATGTCTTGTGGGGGTTTAGAGAATCATTTCTACCTATCTCCTTGCCCTTGAAGATTATTGCCTTCTTTGAACTTTCTCATAATCTTAAACCCCTATTTTTGCCTAAATCTTGCTCAGTAGCATTTGTCATATATTAGTTCTCTATTTTGTTATAGAAAATACCCCCAAAACTGGGGGTTTATAAATTCATAATCTCATACTTTAGATGTGTTAAGAATCTAGATTTAGTTGGGTTTCAGGGTCTTTCATAAGACTTCAGTCAAGGTGTTGACCCAGGCATCATATCAAGGTTTTACTGGAAAAGGAGCCTTTTTAAAGGTTACTCACAGAGATGTTGGCAGGGTTTGTTTCTCCATCAGTATTGGGCTGAGGGTCTTAATTTTTGTCTGATATTTGACCAGAGGCTCTCCACAGTTCTTTGTCCGCAGGCTTCTTCATAGAGTAAATAAAAACATTGAATATTGTTTCATCAAAGTGAGCAGGTGAGGGGTGGGGGAGAGATAAGAAAAGAGAGAGAGAGAACAAGAAGAAATTCACACTCTTCTTTTTACTAAACCTTAAAAATGACTTCCCATTAGTTTTGCCACATTTTATTTATTATGTACCTCTAAGTCCAGCCCACACTCAAGGAAAAGTGATGACATAAAGACATGAGGATCAGGATGAGGGGGAGGGTATACTTGGGAACCAATTCTGAATCTTCTGAATCTGCCTGTCATTACCTCTACTATCAAATATCTACCAATCCCCTCAAACATTTTTTTCCCCATTCTGATGTTGCAAATTGAAAAAACAAATGTAGACATAAATGTCTGTTATGAACACTTATGACATGACAATACCAACAAACAAAACTAAAAAGTAATGCAAACACTTCATTTCAATAAAAATGATATCAATCATCACTTTTAAAATAAAAATTTTAATCTGGTAAAATACATACAAAAAGTACAATTTCATCATTTTTAAGTGTACAGTTGAGGATAGTTCAATACATTCATAACGTTGTGCAACCATCACCACCATCCATCTCTAGAATTCTTTTTATCTTGCATAACTAAAATTCTATATGCATTAAACAACTCCCATTTTTCTTTCCTCCTAGACCCTGGAAACGACCTTTCTACTTTCTTTTTCTATAAATTTAACTACTCAGGATACCTAATATATGCAGAATCATATAGTGTTTTCTTTTGTGTTACTGACTTATTTTACCAGCATAATTTCTTAAGATTTATTCACATTGTAATATGTGTAAAAATTTCCTTTCTTTTAGGTTAAATATTATTCTACTACATGTATACACCACATTTTGTTTATTCATTTCTATATTAATAGACACTTGGGTTGATTCCATCTTTTGGTTATTGTGAATAATGCTGTTATGAACATGGGTGTAAAACACCTCCTCAAAATCTTTCATCCGATTATTTTATGTGTATATACCAGAAGTGGAATTTCTGGATTATATGGTAATTTTGTTTTTAATTTTTTGAGGAACTGTCATTGTGTCTTCATAGCAGCTGCCCCATTTTATGTCGACCAGTAGTGCACAAGGGATTTAATTTTTCCACATCCTCAGCAACATTTGTTATTTTCTGTTTTTTGCTTTTTTTTTGTTTTCGGTTTTTATAGTAGCCTTCTTAAGGAATATGAGATGGTATCTCATTGTCATTTTAATCTGTATTTCCCTAATGATTAGTGATGTTAAGCATCTTTTCATGTGCTTAGTCATCATTTGTACATTTTTTTTAGGGAAATGTCTATCCAAGTTTATTTTAAGAATAAGTTTTTTGTTGTTGTTGTTGTTGTTGAGTTGTAGGAGTTCTTTCCATATTCTGGATATTAATGTCTTATCAGATACATAATTTGAAAACATGTTTTCCCTTTTCACAGGTTGCCTTTTTATTCTGTTGATGCTCTTTTGATATACAAGTTTTTAATTTTCATATAATTCAATTTTATTTTTGCTTTTGTTGCCTGTGCATTTGGTGTCATGTCCAAAAATTTATGACCTCTTAATATTGTTATGATGTGAATATACCCAAAGCAAACTATATATCTAATGAAATCTCTATTCAAATTACAATATTTTTTTTTACAAAAATAGAAAAATGTATCATAAAAGTCATTTGAAATTTCAACAACTCCAAATAGCAAAAACAGTTTTAAAAATGTTCATGTTTCTATATTTCCAAACTTGTTATAAAGCTGTTACAGTAATCAAGTCAGTAAGATAATAGCATAAAGACAGACATATAGACCAACAGCATAAAATAGAAAGCTGAGAACCAAAGAACCAAATCCTTACACAAATGACAAAATGATTTTCTTCAAAGATGGCAAAGCCATTCAATGGGAACGGGACTGTCTTTGCAACCAATGGTGTTGAAGAGACTAGATTGAACCCTGACCTTATACCATATACAAAAACAAGCTCAAAATGGATCAAAGACTTAAACATAAGTGCTAAACCTATACAGCTCTTAGAAGAAAACATAAGGGAATGGACTTATAACATTGGATTTGATTAGATGTGTTCACCAATTCCTCCATCCATGTCTTGCAGTCATACATATTCAAAGACAAAAACTGGCATTTTCCAGAGCTTATTCCTGACCTAATCTCTATACAATAGATTATTTTATTTTACTTATGATGTATTTATTTCGTTTAATAAATGTAAACTATTTTACTACTTTTTTCATTTATGTTGTTTATGTTTATAAAGCTTCCTTTTATAGAAGCAATATTGCTATTTTATATTCTTTGTTATGATAGGCAGTCATAAATGACTTATTTTTAATTAGATTTTTGTATACTGTGCAAGGTATATATCAAAATATTGTGCACATGGATAAAAAATTTTCCAGCATTTTTTTCTTGAAAAGACTATTTTCTTTGCAAATACCTTTGTGCAATTGTCATATAAATCACACATATTTATTTCATTTCTAGACCCCATGTGCATTATTATATGTTTCTTTTCTTTCTTCCAGTTCTATGTTTTTGTTTGCTCTAGCTTTATTGAAAAGCTTTAAATCAGAAAATCAAGTTGCATGAATTCTCCAACTTTGTTCTTTTATTTTCAAAATGTTTAGTCTTTTCAAAATTTTTAGTTCTTTTGCTTTTTCTTACAAATTTTTGAATTGCCTTATCAATTTCCTTTTTTAAAAATAAAATAAGATTTGGTTGAAAATGTATTGAATCTATAGGCCATGTTGGTGAAAATCAACATTTAAACAATATTTAATCTTTCAGTCTATGTGCATGATACATATCTCAGCTTAATTATGTCTCATAAATTTTCTCATTCTTTTCTATTATTCAGCATAAAGATCTTGCACATATTTTGTTAGATTTATACCTAAAGTTATTTCATTTTTATTTCTGTTGTAAATGGTACTGTTTTATTATAAATTTCAAATTGTTCATTGCAAGAATATAAAAATACAATTGAATCTTGTATATTGACTTTAACCTGCAACATTGCTAAACTCGCATATTAAGAATTTTCTATAAAAACAATTATGTTGTCTGCAAATATAGACCATCATATCTCTTCTTTATATATTTATTTTATTTCTTACCGTGTATGTGTGCTGCTGCTGAATTTTCTTTGCATTAGTTTATCTCAAAAAATACTTATTTTCACTTACAAATTAATTTTGCTAAATATAAATATCCTGGTTCAACATTTTTTTGTTTTGATACTTTAGTGATGTCATTATTTTGTCTTCTGTTTTGCAATGTTTTTTTTTTTTTATGAGAAGTCTGCTCTCAATTTTGCCTTTGATCTTCAGTTTACATATGATATGTGCTATCCTTTCAAACTTCACGTTTAAACTGGTCCCCAGTTTTGAAGGTAAGGTGTAATCGGAGGTGTTTGGGTTCTGGGGGCGGGTCTCTCATGGATAGAGTAATGCCCTCCCTGAAGAGTGGGGAGAAGGAGGTTGGAGGGGGAGAGAGTTCTTACTCTGTTAGTCCCCACGAGAACTGATTTTTTTTTTAAGGCCTAGAAATCCCCACCATCTAGCTCTCATTTTTCTTTCCTTTATCAACATGCAATCTCTGTACATACTGACTCCCCTTTGCCTTCTGCCTCGAGTAGAAGCAATCTGAGGCTTTCACCGGATGCCCAATCTTCCAACCAGTAGAACTGTGAGACAAACCATTTTTCTCTGTAAATAACTCAGTCTTAGGCATTCCTCTAAAATGGACTACAACAATATGCCTTTTTTAGATGGCTGCCTACAAAATTGACTGTTTAGCTTTGGTTTTAAGCAGCTTGAATATAACATGTCTGGTAGTGTTTTATTCTTTATGCTTATTCTGCATGGATCTGCCTGTGTACTATTTACCCTCTCCTGGCAGCAGACTACTCTTTCTTGTTAGTTGGTGGCTGCTAGCATGGTTTGCTGTGAGACAGGGAGTAAGGGACTGTTCCCTTTTTCATGGTGCAGATTTTAGCATGAGGCAGACCCTGTATGCCTATATTTATCTTTGAGGTGTGTGTCTCTTTGAGGGGTCCCCTCCCTGAGGCAAACTCCATTTTCTTCCTTTCGCAGTTCTCTCAAGAGAAAAGATTCTGCTTTACTCCAGCATTATGCGATTATACATGGTATTGGTATAGTTTCTTTAAAAATTGTTTATCTATTTATTAATACTTTTTTGTGTGTGCATTAGAGGTTCACAACATGATGTTATAGGATACATATGGTTAGTAAGGTAATTACTACAGTGAAGTGAACTAACATTTTGTGAAAAATTTCTACTACAATATTATTTTATGATCTATAGTCCTTATGTTATACATTAGATCTCTAGATTTGTTCTTTCTACATATCTGCTACTTTGTATCCTTTTGATTTATGTTTCCTCATTTCCTCCCCACCACACCCATGGTAACCATCCTTTTCTTCTCTGTCCCCCCTGTATTTGATTGATAGGTAACTAGTTAGATAGACAGACAGACAGACACATCATTTCTGGCCCCAGAATCTGCCCTAATACCAGTGATAAAGTGATTTTTTTTTTCTTTTCCTCTTTGCTCAGTAATAGAGTTACTTTTGCTTCTGTGCTTTCTTCCGTCACAAGAGATCTTTACCAATGCTCTAAGACAACAGGTTTTGCTACATCTTTCCAGCAGCCTAAAGGTTTTTACAGAAGAAAAGGGTCTAGTTGGAGCTCTGTGCCTTTCCTGCCATAGTGACAGTTGCTACTCCAGATTTATCCCACCACGTGGGGCTTTTTCCAGTACCTATGTTGTTCCCAATCTTAATTAATTGGGTGGAGATTCATGGAGATAGCCCTGTGACTAGGTGTGAACTTCTCTGTATCTACAACTCCCCGGGGATGCTGTATTCTCACTGTGGCTCACACGCAACCTTCAGAAATCCATTAAAGTTTGGGGGTGAATTCTTCTTCCTCTCTTTACTCTGTGCCTCTTCCTCTCGTGCTCTTCAATAAGTCAGTCAGTGCTTACAAACAATCTACATTGGGTGGTGGTGGGAAGCTTCTTAGATTTCAGGCTATGTTGTGGCACTGTGACTTCAGCAATCTGGGCTGAAAATAAATTATAGTGTTTGTAGGCTGTATGATTTTTTTTGTTGTCTAGTTGAGAGTGCTAGATTCTTATAGATTTTTATATCTTATGTGGAAGCAGGACTCCAGTGTTGGTACTAAACACTACCGCCAACAACAGCAATGAAAGATATTTTTAAGCATATTTATTTCACTACTAAAGTTGAGAATTGCAGAAACTTGAGAAACATGCATGGTCTGTAATGCTACAATTTTTAACCCTGGGTGATAATAGGAATCCGTAGGGGATAGTTTTAAAAACATTGATGTCTACAGCTCAACCTCCAGAGATTCTTAATTGGTCTGAGCGGAGCCCTGGGCATGGATATTTTTTTTTTAAATCTATCCAGATGATTCTAATGTGCAGCCAAGGTTAAGAATCACTCCTCTAATCATTCCAAATGGTCCTATAAATTGGAGTATATAAAATAACAGATTTTAGCTTGGAAGCCTTGATACTCTTAATACGTTATAATTACAAATTTTGTTGAAGACACTTTTTAATCCCATCGTCTACAATGGAACCAACCAAGGTCACATTTTTTATGCTTGTAGACACACATTCTACCACAGGCTACACCTAAACTGTAGTCACAGATTATTTGAAATCATTATGGTGATTTGGTTTTGTGAGCTGAAGAGAGAAGTATCTTTTCCATGGAGTTAAATCAGCCCCCTTAGGCTCTTCTATTTTCATGGTTGTGTAGGCTGTCAACTGAGGTTCCTTTGAATGGTCTGCACAGAATATTAGAGATGGTGAGCGGTCAAAACAACACAGATATGTATCTCCTATTATATGACCTGGTTTTTCCATGACTGAATTCAATAGAAGCTATCATTATATTGTCAGATGTGTCTTGTTATCTATAGCTGGCACATACTCACCACTCAAAAAATGGTCTAAAATAAATAAATGAATTAGTTACCAGCCCTGTTTCATGAATAGGAACTATCCTGTGAGGTTTTAATTTCTAAAAATGTACTTGTCATAGAATGTTTAATGAAATGTTAAGCAACTGAATTATACATGAACTAATTAGTGAACAAAAACATTGAAATTTTGCCATCAAATGATAAAGAATTTGAGATACAGAGAATTTGAAATACAGAACAACAAATGTAGAAAATTAAAGAAACAAAATTCAAAAATATAAACATCAAGATAATAAATAAAAAATGTACAAACATGACTCCAAGATACTGTGAGATTTATACTATTAAAAATTAATTAAGAAATGTCACTTCTGAATATTATAAAGGTAACTTTATTTTTTGAATTTTTCTGTTATAACCCAGTGATACATCAGAGCTAGCGCTTACCAGCTCAGTATAGCAGATTGGCAAACACTAGTTATCAGACCTTTGTGTCTGTGTGTGCTTGTGCATGTGCACACGTGTGTGTGAGCCTACTTATCAGCATATTATAGCTTCAGTTAAATAAAAGCAGGGACTGTATAAGGGTTGCCAGATAAAATACAGGTAGCCCAGTTGAATTTGAATTTCAGGTAAAATAAAAAATATATATATTTTAAAAATATAAACATGTCCCATTAAATATTCAGAACATATTCATACTAAAAATTATTCATGATTGATCCGAAATTCATGTTGAACTAAGCATTTTGTATTTTTATTTTCTAAATCTGTCAACTCTACCTGTATTAATTAGAAGTCTTGTGATGAGCAGTGACAAAACAGCCTTTCCAAAATAGAAATCATTGTGCCTATTTTGTATAATGACTGTGTTACTTTTTCTTATTATTGATGTGATAACTGCTTCTTTAAAACATAAAGATATATTAACAAAAATCCCTGTTATTCTTGCTATGTCAGTTGTTATATCAACAATATTCTTGTTATATCAGTCATGCTGTTCATTCCGTCTATATTGACAGTATTATTATAACAATAACTGAAGACTTATTCTGTTCCTGGCAGTAGGTTACATGCTTTCTCTACATTTTCTTCATTTACTATGTATAAAACTCTTCATTGTTTATTTGAGGAAACTAAGAATCAAATAGTTTTTAAAAATCATCAATTCAAGTTATAGGGCAAATGAAGTCTAGAACCTTATCATCAGCAAGTGTTGGGATTGCTTTTTCTTCTAAATCTTATTTTGCATTCAAATTATATCAAGGCCCAGTCTAATTGTCAGCTATGCAACACAGATTTCTGCTACTACTCTTTGCCGAGTTAGAAATCATTTGTTTCTTTGGAACATTCTAGATCATTATCTCTATGTGTTTTTCTTTCTGATGTGTTTTCTGCTTTACATAGTATTTTTGAGGACAACTGTGTCTGACTTATATGTATGTGGTGTACACCCCAACACTTTAGCATATTCTCATATTTATATGGGTTTAACAGCATATTGGGTGAAATTTATTAGCATTAAATAATTGATAACTAAGTTAACAATTAATAATGTGGTTATTTAGTGTATGTGTTGAATCAATGCAAAGGGTAGAACTTTTTTTTTTTTTTTTTGAGAATGCAGAAACTCTCCCACAGTGGGAGGGGACCCGAGGGGTTGCCCTAGAACTTTTTCATATTAGACTATTTTATTTCAAGATTAAGTTAACAGCAAAATTTTCAAAACTCCAGAGAGAGTACTTTTTATGTGTCAACAAACAAGGGCCAAGGCACTGACAAATTAGAGGATTGACAAGAATGACAGTCCTTTAGGACAGTGTATGTTTTTCTGGGAAAGACCGAAAATAAGCAATTATAGATATAGCATTTCCAGTAGTGGTAAATGCAATGAAGAAATGTAAAGCAAGATGGGTGGGTAAAAATTATTGTGGGGGATATGACATTTTATATTAAAAATTGAAAATGGCAATTCTAACATCGTGGTATGTGAGCAGATATTTGGAGAAAATAAGAAAGAAATAAATGAGAAAAAATAACATGCCAGGCAGAAGAGAAGTCTAGTAGAAAATCCAGAGCAGCACATGTATTAGGGATATTCGAGGGAGAGTCATTAGACTATGGATACATAGTCAAAACCCTTGCGCTTTGCTATTATTTGGAGAATATTCACTAGAATGGCAAGAGTGAAAGTGTAGAGAATAGGTCATAAACCATTGCTAAGTCCAGACAGGAAATGATGGTGCCATAGACTGCAGAAGCAGCAGTAATGCAAGGATTGGATTCTGAATATATTTCAGAAGAATTGTCCACATAGTTTGCTGATGGCTTAGATGGGAGTTACTAGAGAAAGAGAAGAGTCAAGAATGATGTCAGGTAATTCTGATTATTCAGAAAAAAATGTGGTTTCCTTTTAGTGATGTTGGAAAGACTTGGAAAAAAGCAAGGATGCATATAGCCACATTTGAAATTCTAATTAGTGGTCTAAGAAAATATTTTCTTATATATCAAGGCAGATTAGAACTCAATTACTTAAGACTTTTGTTCAAAGTTAAGAAGTTAGTTGAATAAAGAATAGGTGATTTACAGAAGAGTTTGAGGCCCAGCACACAAAGTTGTTACTCAATGATTACAGGTGAGTTTTTTAGTCATAAAACAGGATAAGGCTATCTGAGGAGCAATACAGAGAAGTATAAAAAGGGACTAAATGCTAGAACATTTTAATTTTATAATTTATGAATATAAGTACAACCAATCAGTGAAAAATAAGAAAGGCAAAAAAAGAAACAAGAGTGTGGCATTCCAGAAACTAACAAAATAAGGATTTTATTTTTATTTAATTTTTTATTTTAAATATGTGGGGTACAATTCAGGGTTAGGTATGCAAATGTTCATCCTGCAGGTCCTCTTGTTGACGAGGTGTGCCTCCCCCTCCCCTGACATTTTTCCACTACTACCTATCTTTTTGTTATAGTATTACGATAGTTGTTCAAGGTCTGCTTTTGAGTGAGAACATGTGATACTTGGTTCTTTGTTTCTGTAATAGATCACTCAGTATTATAGTCTCTAAGTTCATCCAAATTGTGGCAAAGCTCATAATTTTGTCCTTCTTTATGGCTGCGTAATATTCCATCATGTATATGTACCACATTTTTTTATCCAGTCCTCTTTCAATAGACAGCACGGTTGGTTTCATGTTTTTGCTATTGTATATAATGTTGCAATAAACATGTATGTGCAGGTATCTTTTTCATAGAGTGTTGAGTTCCTCTGGATGTACTCTCAGTAGGCAAATTGTGGGGCCTTATGGGAAGTTGATTTTTAGATCTTTTAGGAATTACCACACTGTTTTCCATAAAGTCTGTACTAGTTTACACTCTCACTAACAGTGTAGCAGTGTTAAGCTTTTTGCTGCATCCTCTCCAGCATCTCTTGCTTTTTGAGTTACTGATAATGGCCATCAAACTCTTCTGTAAATCACCTATCCTTTATTCAACTAACTTCTCAATGTTGAACAAAAGTCTTAAGCAATTGAGTTCTAATCTGCCTTGATATATAAGAAAATATTTTCTTAGACCACTAATTAGAATTTCAAATGTGCCTATATGCATCCTTGCTTTTTTCCAAGTCTGTTCAACATCATTAAATGGAAACCACATTTTTTCCTGGATAATCAGAATTACCTGACATCGTTCTTGACTCTTCTCTTTCTCTAGTAACTCCCATCTAAGTTATCAGGTGGTTAGTTAGTGTGGTTTTAATTTGTATTTCTTTGATGACTAGTGACGCTGAGCATTTTTTCAGGTATCTTTTAGCTGCCTGTATGTCTTCTTTTGAGAAGAGTCTATTCATAAATTTTGCCAACTTTGTAGTGGGGCTATTTGTTTTTTCTTTTTGGCACATTTGAGTTCCTTGTAGTCCTAGATGCTAGATCTTTGTCAGATATACCGATGGCAATATTTTTTACCAGTATGTGGGCTATCTCTCCATTCTCTCAATGATTGCAATGAAAACTACAAAACACTGCTCAAAGAAATCAAAAATGACACAAACAAATGGAAAAATATTCCATACTCATGGGTTGGAAGAATCAACATTGTTAAGATGTCCATCCTACCAAAGACAATCAGCAGATTTAACACAATACACATTAAATTACCAGCATTATTCTTCTCAGACCTGGAAATGACAATATAGGAATTCATATGGAAATATAAACGACCATGTATAGCCAAAGCAATCCTCAACAACAACAACAAAATAACAATAATAATAATAACAGCAACAATAATAATAATAAAAGCAGGAGGCATTATACTTCCAGACTTTAAGTTTTATTATAAAACTACAATAATCACAACAGCCTGGAATTGGTACATGAACAGGAATATAGACCAATGGAACAGGATAGAGATTCCAGAAGCAAAACCTCAATTTCTCAACCAACTCATTTTCAGCAAAGTCTCCACGACCAACCACTGGGGAGAGGAAAACCTATTCAGTAAATGGTGTTGGAAAAACTGACTGACCACATCATGCAGAAGATTAAAGCAAGATATCTAGCTATCACCATACACAAAAATCAACTTGAAATGGATCAAAGACCAAAACGTAAAACCTCAAACTATAAGAACCTTAGAAAACACAGGAGACACCCTTATGGAAACTGGAACTGGCAATCAATTCCTGATCATAACCCCAAGTGCCCATGCCATAAGAGATAAGATAGACAAGTGTGACCTCATCAAACTGACAAGCTTCTGCAGAACCAAAAATGACATAAAATAAAATAAGGGTATTAAAGAAACGAGGAGGTATAATGTGTGTGCTAAATACTGTTGCTAGGATGAAGAATATATAGAAAGAGGAGTACTCACTCGATTTGGAAACAGGAAAAAGACCCAGCAATATATCTGGATAGTTGGTGATTTTCACTTTAAAAAGGAAGGGGTCAGATGGTTGAAGAGAACATCACTAGTTTTTCTGGTTCACTAGAAGACAGAAGAAGTAACATGGGCAAATCGCTTGATGCACACTTATTCTAAGGTCACCCCCCGTGGGTCTGGTTGAAATGGATATTAGATACCAAGTGAAACAGTCTGATTCTTACTTTGAGAATTTTATGCCACTTTCAGAAAGCACTAGCTCTGTTTCTGATATGAACAAGGACAGGACACAATAAGAATATGTTTTGACGGTGCCTTGGCTGCAGCCCAGGCCTGCTAACTCAGCTTTAATGGTTGGGAGCAGCATTAACTTTTTCCCTGGAGTGTTCGGTGGACTGGAGTCCAAGCCTTGAGCTTGTAGCTGTGCAATGTAGAAAGCTGGCAATTTCCACAAAGATTCCCCACAAACCTAAGGATGCATGGTTGAAAAAGCATTAAATCTTCCTTTGGCATGACCAGGTGGGCTGAATCTCAGCTTTGGGAGTGTTAAGGATCAAATATCCTATTTCCTGGGCTTTATCTAGTTTCCATGGAGCTTTGCAGAAGTCTCATGCCTTTTCTGAGTAACTGGTCTACAGGAAATCAGGCAGGGTCAGGTTAACTCAAGGTGGGACAAAACCAGATTGAAATGATTTCAAGAGAAACGTAGTGAGAGGCAGGAAGTAGGAGTAAAGAGTATAGATCATACTTACCATGGATATATAAAATTACTATATGAAAAAAAAACTTTATCAGTAAGATCATGGATTTGGAAAACATCCACTATTGTTAAAATCTGTTTTGGAATGTGAGATTTGTTATGGAATGTGAGCAAAAAAAATATAATTCCTTTGTTTTTGTTTCTTCAGATTTTCTCTGCCCAGGCTTGCAAAGTGCTATAGGAATTTGTGCCCCTTTTAAAATACAAGCTAATACTAGCATTAATAATATGCCTATCTATCTACTCTTATTTTATTTTTCCTGGAAACTCCTAGATGATACATTCTTGATAAACAGTTTTTAAAATAATGTCAATAAAAAGGATCAAAATATACTCATATTGCTTTGTAAGAAAAAATAATAATGTTGACAATGACTGGAAAGTATAACCATATGTTAAAGACTAGAAAATATGTTCCTTTAAGCAATCCTTGTTGTCAAAACTATTTTTTAAAAGCTCAGTCATTATTCAACATAATAAATATAACTGTGAAAAATATGTGCCAGAGCACACTATATGATTTCTATTTTTCTTTATTTTTACTTTAAAGATGGGGTACAATTCAGGGGTAAGTATATATTCAGGTTCATTATGCAGGTACCCTTTTCAATGAGGTGTGGCCGCCCCTCCCCTGGCAGTTTCCCGCTACTGTCAATCCTTTTCTTATAGTATTATGATAGCTGTTCAGGGTCTGCTTATGAGTGAGAACATGTGCTACTCGGTTCTTTGTTTCTGTGATAGATCATTCAGTATTATAACCTCTAAGTCCATCCAAGTTGCTGCGAAGTTCATAATTTTGTCCTTCTATATGACTGTATAACATTCCATCGTGTATATGTAATACATTTTTTTTAAATTCAGTCCTCTTTCGATGGGCAAGAGGGATTTTGCTATTGTGAATAATGCTTCAATAAACATGTGTGTGCAGGTATCTTTCTCATAGAGTGATTTGAGTTCCCCTGGGTATATTCCAGTAGGGAAATTGCAGGGTTGTCTGGGAGGTTGATTTTTAGATCTTTTAGGAATCGCCACACTGTTTTCCACATAGGCTGTGCTAGTTTACACTCCCACCAATAGTGTAGAAGAGTTCCCTTTGCACTGCTTCCTCACCAGCATCCATTGTTTTTTGAGTTATTGATGATGGCCATCCTGACTAGAGTTAGGTAGTATCTCAGTGTGGTTTTAACATTCATTTCTTTGGTGACTAGTGAGACTGAGCATTTTTTCATGTATCTGTTGGCTGCTTGTATCTTTTTTATAAGCTCTAGGTAAAACACTGTGGTCTGAGTGCCTTAGCTCATGCCTATAATTTCAACATTTTGGGAGGCTGAAACACGAGCACTGCTTGAGACCAAGAATTCAAGACCTTCCTGAGCAACATAGAGAGACCATGTCTCCAAAGAGAAAAAAAATATATATCAAAAAATAAACTAGGGGTAGTGGTGCACACCTGTAGTCCCAGCTACTTGAAAGACTGAGATGGGAGGATCACCTGGGCCTAGGAGGTCGAGGATGAGGCTGCAGTGAGCTGTGATCATGCCACTGAACTCCGACCTGGGCAACAGAGTGAAGCTCCAACTCAAATATAGATAAAAATAAATGAAATAACACAAAACACTGTGAAACAAGAGCAAACCAGAGATTTAAAAGGAACTAACTGATGTAAACCCTACTATGTGCCAGGCCCTGTTAAATTATCTTAATCAAGTAACAAAGTTGGGACATAGATATAATTAAACTGACCTAGCGTTGTCACTGAGCAACTCTGTCTTTGTGATAGTTTTAAAAAGCCTCCTTAATTAATTGCCAAATTAAAAATCATAACTGCTTCACCTGTTTGTTTTTTGCTTCTTTGTTTCCTCACGCTTTTCTTTCTGCTCAAGACTCTTCAGCCTTTTGGAGTCATTTTTGTAGAGATTACATTGAATCATTTATTAAATTGTGTTTCTAAACTTTCAAAATATGCTCATTAGTGCTAAATTTATTTCACTCAGCGAAAGCCATTGGCAGTAATATGAAAATAAAATAAACATTGAGTGTGAGCCATGGCAATTTGGAAATTCATAAAAGTGTAATTTTTTTTTTCTCCTTTTGTTTCTTGGAGGCTGGATGCTAAATTCTTAAAGGAGATTGCTGCAAACACTCATAAAACTGAGGCTGGAGCAGCAAAAGTGATGGAGACAGTACGCCACTGAAATTGAACAGCAGCTAGCATTGAGAACTGGAAAACTAGGTGGCGGTGCTGTTAGCCCAATCTCAGCTTGTCCCTAGATATTGCTAAGAATGTCAATAGAGAACACATTTAATTAACTTCCCATCAAGTAGAGTATAAGGCAACACATTGAAAATATAACCCGAAGCATAGGGAGACAGATATTAAATGCTGAATGGGAAGATTTAGTTCAGATTTTAGAGGCATAGTGTATGCGCTCCATCTAACCCATCGCCTTCCTAAAGTCACTCGACTATTAGTACATTTACCTCTTGTGCCTGTGGAAAATGGTCTATTTTCAGAATAATAATAATAGGCTACTCAACTATGTTCCTATTTAGGGTTCCAAAGAATGTCAAAAGAGAGGTTTATAGAAGATATGTTTGCCTTGTAGAGGTGTAAGATCAACTTGATTTACTTGTTAAGTGCAACAAATACATTTTATTTAATTTTGATGACTACATCATTTGATTAACTTTTCTTAAAGAGCTATTAAGTGCAAGAATTGTTTTAGGCACTAGCAACATGCATATAATTTCTTCTGTAATAAATACATCAATAGAAAATACTGAAAGACAGAAAACAAAAACTATCAATAGCAGAATTGTGTATTTATTCATTTTAATTGGGGATATGGATCATAAAAGGACCTTTATATATCTTCATGCCTTAGTGACCAAAACATTGAACTATTATTATGATAATTATAAACGGCTGGGCTCTGTGGTTCAGCCTGTAATCCCGCACCTTTGGGAGGCTGAGGTGAGTGGATTGCCTGAGCCCGCGGGTTCGAGACCCTCCTGGGCAGCGAGACCTCATCGCTACAATAAATCAAAAAATCAGACGGGCGTGGTAGTGCATGCCTGTAATTCTGGCTAATCTGAAGGCTGAGGCGGAAGGATCGCCAGAGCCCAGCAGGTCGAGGCTGCGGTGGCCGGGAGCGGCCACTGCACTCCAGTCTGGGTGACAGAGTGAAACTCCAACTCAAAAAAAAAAACCAAACAAAAAAAACGAATATAAGCTATGTCTAACCATTTCTACTTTTTACTTTTGCTTTTTAGTCTCCAATTCTACCTGTGTTTATTTTATATATAACAGGAGAAAAATAAAAGAAAATAATTCTCTGGCAGATGTAACTTAAAGGCATTTCCTTGTATAAAACATTTTAAATGAAATGTTATATAATATGAAGAAATACAAGTGGCTTTTAATTTTGCTCTTCATTATTTCGAGGATTCTCTAAATTCTATCGAATAAATAAACATTTTTCATTAGAAAATAACATATATTTTTAAATTATAAGAAATTATAAAGTGGATAGCTTTACATATTTTATACAATAATTTTAAAACATATTACAGAAAACATGTATATACTTTCTGCATTCCTTATTTTTCCTAGCTGGCAATAAGACTGAATTACTTTTCTGACATAATATCTCATGCTATTTTTTCCAAATGTAGCTGTTTGATGTCACAGAAGGATAAATAAGAATATCTATCTCTGTTTTCTCCTTAAAATGCTATGTTTGAAAATGTTAATTTATAGAAAAACAAAGACAAAATGGCTTAGCCAACTCAAATCAGTTTTCATGTACATTTTAATTTTCCTTTCTAGGTAAAATTTAAACTATATAAGGGCTTGACTATATTATGTATTCCATCTGATTTCACCATGACATATATAGATCTACAAAAGTAGTATTTATTTATTTATATACGGTATATATATATATATATATATATATATATATATATATATATATACACACACATATATATATGCAATATCAATTAATTAATTCAATAAACATTAATGTTATTAATATTAAATAATTAATGGAGAATTACGAGAATAACACTATCCCGCTGACAATAAGTTTCCACTATTTACCTAACAAGTACTTACTAAAAATTTGTTGAGAAGAAAGGAGAAAAATGAATCAGTAAGTGTATACACTTAGAGTCTTGTGAGAGAGTGCTCTCAAAATTCAGACTTCTAGAGGAAGGGGTTTGAGGCCTTTTGATATTTTTTTGATTCAGTGATTCAACAGCTCAATAATCCAGATGATGCCACTGCAAACTCTTTATATAGACAAAATCAAAACAAAAAGAAGGTGATCATACGACTTTGCCTATGGTTCTCCAATTGCTCCTATCAGGAGATAAGGTCTCCCAAACTCATAGACAAGGGAAAATCTACTGATGAATCTCTCCCCATCCAAAGAAAAAAAGTGTCAGTTTAAAAATTATAGGATTGCTCATGCTTATTTTATAGTTTTTTAGAATGGAGTAATCAATTATTTATCAAGAAATAATTCTTAGTAAACGTCAGATTTTAATAGTACTTACAGGAATTTCAATATTTTGTCATTCTGAGGTACTCTAACAATACTTAGCATGTATTTTCATCTTTTGTTTTAGTTTTTGTTTTTTAAATTTCAATATCAACAATGCTTTGCTTAGTACCTGGCACTTATTTATTAAATGAAGACATCTCAAATTTTGCACAGAGTTCCAAAATCCACCTTACTTAAGCTTATTGCAATCGTTGCTGAAGTAAAATAGATACACTACACTACATACCTAAGAGTTACAGCGAGGAAAAATCTTTGATAATGTCACCAAGAAGGGATCATGAGACTTGTGGTTTTAAATATTTGGGGAAATTCACCAAATCTTTCTCTAGTTGAAAACTATTTGCCCTTAATTATATACTAGACAGAACTTAAAATCATTCCCAGTATCACAAGGACAAAAAAAAAAAAAAAAAAAAGGAGAACACAAAATGTCAATACAAGACATTGAGAGATGTAATTTCTGTGGTAAGAAATAGCCATGTATTTTCTCTGCTCTTTTTCCTTTCTTGCAGAAAGCTTACATTAAAGATAAAGGATCTGAAATAAAACATCACAAAATATCTGAAATAACTCAACTATGAGCAATGACTTTAAGAAAAAATCAACTCAGTTTTGTTTAATGAAGACATTAAAAATTTACCTGTGCTAGGTGCTACTCAGTGAGTATAGTAGCCTACAAAGAAGACATAGTTCTTTAATGTGATGGCATTTGAGTTTTAATTATTTAAGATTCAAAGTATATATATATTTTTTATTTTTAATTTTGATGATGTGGGGTACAGTTCAGGGCTAGGTATACAAATGTTCATTATGCAGGTATTCTTTTGATGAGGTGTGACTCCCCTTTCCCAGCAGTTTCCAAAAGATTGCCAATCCCTTTTTTATAGTATTATGATAAAAGTTCAAGGACCACGTGGTACTCAGTTCTTTTTTCTGTGATGATCAATCAGTAATAGTATATAAAATATCTATATTTCATGTTTTTAACAGCAAGCAAGATTAAAGCACATTGCTTATATGGGAAAACTATGCTAAAAATTCATAGACAGAAAGACTTGTGATTTATCTGTAATTGTTATACAAGCACTTAGAAAAGAAAGAAGTCATCTCAAAACAGAGGTGATGAGATCTAGAACGCCTTGACGTTTCTAGCTGTACCTTAATTGAGAAGTAATCTAAACCCAGTTCTACAAACACTATTAATATTTGTGCATGTTACCTTCAAATAAAAGCCTTAGTAAATGTATGCAGTTCACTCTGTGATGTAGCCCCAATCATTTTCAATTAATATGGTTAAATTAACAACTAGACACAAACCAGACAGATGCTATTAAATTTTATGTTTCTGATAGGTTAACCTCAAAGTTCTGTTGCCTAAAGTAAGTAGATTAGGTAAACAGGACTCTCTACAAAAGTATAAAATGATTGTCAACAATAATTGTGTATCAAAGTCAAAGTCACCTGAAGAAATTTTGAAGAGAAACAAATCAATACCTGGGTACCAGTCCTAAACAATTCTTGAAATCTTGATTCATTGGCCTAGGATGTACTCTCCCACTTTTTAAATAAGCCTTTCCAAGTGATCCAGATGTACACCCAAGTTGAAAATTAATGAAATATGTCCTTAACAAGGCTTATTTTATGCTTATGTCACGCGTTACATTTTCAAATGGAATATACGAATTTAGGGAACTTGGTTCTAACAGCTTAGGGGAACAAGTTATTTCTAAGGGATAAATGTTAAGTATTTAGAAGTCCATTATATACTGTATTTCTTAAAGCATTATTACTTATTCTAAAAATACTTTATTAGCCTTACCTTTGAGTTGCTCTATGCACAAGATTATAAAACATTCATTTATTTAAAAATATCTGAAATGCCTTTGCAACCAAGTCCACTCATTTTCTGTTTTGTATTCTGGGAATGGTGTCAACAGATTTCATAGCACCGTTTGTCCAGGAAGATTTTTTTACCCTTTGGATATCCTAGGAATGCTTTACAAATGTTTTCAAGTGTATCCAAATCCCAGTTGTGGGAGGGCTTTTCAATGCATCATAGTCCTCAGTTTTTCTACAAGGACTAGATGACTCCCCTCTTCTTAGAGCAGCTCCTACCTTCTACATACTACACAGGGACTCCCCTCTTCTTAGAGCAGCTCCTACCTTCTACATACTACACAGGGAGGCAGCAAATGATGTAGCTTAGGAAGGTGTTACAGTTGACCCAGAATGTATCAATGTTGTCATTAGCAATAATTATTCTAAAGAAAAATAATATTTATAAATATGTATTCGTTATTGTAAACCACTAATTAAGACTGTCTGAAATGTTAAAATCTCTGAGGTTTTACCGTAATTGACATTGTTCAGCAGTAGCAATTAAAATCAGCCATCCCAAAGAAACTAGACTGACCGAAGTTCAATTAAGCTTTAAAAGATAGGAAAGTCTGAATGTTTAGTCAGTTCTGAAGCAGTTTTTTACTATGATGAATAAAACAGTGCCTCATAGATGTTTCAAATGAAATGGATAGCAGTTAAGCGTCAAAGTTTCACCCCAAAAGTAAGACTTCAAATTATTCTTGCCCTAAGTATGATAGAACAAGCCAATTTGTGTTTAATGAGGAGATACCAAGAATAGTCAAAGAAAAAAAATAGGTCATAATTCTACCCTGTTAAAGATATAGTGCAAGACTACCTCTTAATTAGCCCATGACATTTTCTTAAAGGCAAGTGATGCATCTGGGCATACAAGTGTCCAATTGTACCACATAACTTTGAAGTGTATTTTGGGACAAGTTACTCTTCTCATTAATGAAGCATCTAAAACACCTTTCTATCTGGTAAAGGCCACAGGTTTTAAGTGTGACTTGTCTCTCCCCTGACCTTATTCCTTTCAAAACCTTCTTCCACAATCACTTTTTTTCCTCTGTCTTAACGTTTTTTTCTCTCCTAAAAGGTGTCTTTTGATTATCACATAACTAATTGTAGTTGAAATGTGAAGGATCTTATATTGTTAAATGAAGAAACAGTTAAAGCATAAGGTTTGCTTATGTTAATTGATAATCAAAGTAGTAGCCATTCAAAATTGACTGAGGTCATGGTCAATTATGGTAGTCCTTATCAGTTTACCAAAAAAGAGATGCTTGAAAAGTTACTAGGTCTAACATAAGCCAATTAAATTATATAGGAACTTTTATTTCACTTAATCTAAAAAAGCAGACTTCGGATTATTTTTTTTAAGAAAGATCATCAGAATGCCTCACAGAAAACTATGTCACTTTGGAATACAGATGACAGGACTGCCTCTTTAAAATGCTGAATACCACAGCATCTATTTAATTTAAGGAAAAATTATATTCTGATAGAATCATAAACAATATTTTTTTGGAGAGAAGAGTTAGCAGATGGCTGGAGATGATTGTTTGAATTAGTAAGCTATCAATAGTAAAAAAGAATTATATAAAATGTCATGATTTTGCAACTTACCTTGTTTTCACATTGTACTTAAGGAACGGTTTAGTGATATAAGCATTGTGTATAACATAAAAACTATAAACTCAATAAATAAAACTTCTCATAGTTCTTATTATATTGAAAATGTCCAAACAATTTTCCTTACTGGAACTTATTTAAAGAGGTTTCAGTTAATTTCTGCTATTATAGAGAATAATTGTCATTTCACTGAAGACAAAGTAACAACAGCCTCATTGATTGTGAACCTTCTGTGTATCTGGCACAGAGCCGGGCATTACATAAAGTATCTATTTGATAATGCCAACAATTCTGAAATATTATCATCCCTATTGTAAAAAATAAAGAAAATCTAAGTGACTTAAAACAATCAATAAGTGATATATAGAGTTAGGATATAAAACAGGTCTCTTTTGTTCTCAGTGACAACCTTCTCCCATGCATGCCCACTGGCGTGTTAGAATCATGTTGTGATATTACTATCATGTAAGATCATGAACTCTCATATAAAGACAAAAGTGAATGAATTTTTATTGCTAAAATAATGTTAGGTTTTTGCTTAGACTTAATTAATGTCCAGGTTCGATAGAAAACTTTGACCATCCCACAGGAGAATTCTGAGTCCCTACATTTGTTCCCTTTAGGATTCAGGATGCAGTCTTTTCATACAGGAACAGAACAACTGATTGACATTTTGGTCTCGCATTTATTCCATATGTCTTTCTTATTTGCCCTACTACTGGGATAAAGTGAAGCACTCTTCTTTCTGCTAGAGTTCCATCAAACAAAGGATCAAGTACACCTTCTCAAGGACCCCCAAGTCTCTCTAGCATTTCTGAAATGAAGGAAGGTAACTCAGCCTATCCCATTGTTACACATAGGCTTCTGAGAGTCTACAGTTGTATGTTGTAGACTTCAGGCATCCACTAGGCAAGGACAACCCATGGAGAAGTCTTTCTTGTCTTTTTGCTGTTGTAAAATAATGTAAGGCCTGTTTTTCAAATTCTCATATAGTATAATGATAGTAGCTAACATTATTAAAAGTGTACTGTGTGCCGGGTACTTCTCTATGGGGTGTGTGTGTGTGTGTGTGTGTATGTGTGTGTGTGTTCATTCTTAATAACAGCCTTATGAGGGGCTGTTATCACCATACCTATTTTATAGATAAGGAAGCTGAGACCCATAGAGATTAAGTCGTATGACCAGATGACACAGTAAGTAGAGAAGCTGGTTGGAATTCAGTTCCAGTTCACCCAACTCCAGAGTTCCCGCCTTTGACCGTTAGTCTGTACTGTCCTGCCCTTTGCTGTCAAATTAGCAATGTTCCCCAGGGGCCTGAAACGAAAGCACTTCCCTAATTTACACTGTCATGCTGACAGTATTTAAAACAAAATGAAAATTATATGTAAGGATGTCAGTCTTGACAGAACGACCTGCCGGTGTCTTGTTTCCCTGTAACATTTGCAGTTGTTAACTGGTGTCTATGAAAATTACCATGCCACTAATTCAGAGCAACTAACTTTGATTAGAAGATCAATTTGTGAGCTTGAAACAAAATTTTGACAGATAAAAGTCTTCAAAGACTATATATTCAATATTTTTAATGAAGTCTGGTAAAGTTTATCACATTATCAGTGTATACAAAGAAATAAGATTTTATGGACAAAAACCACATCTTAACCCTAAAATGTCTCATTTATCTTTTATCTAAAAAACTAAGTGTTCAAGGGTACCCGCATAATGAACATTTGTATACATAACCTTGAATTGCACCCCACATCTTTAAAATAAAGGAAAAAAAAGTGCTCAAAATAAACAATTTTTAACTAAGAAAAAGTTTTCATAAATAATTTTAGTATAAATAAATTATACTTAATATAATACACACACTCAGAGTTTTTGTACCAAACACAGCATGTATAAAGTGAGAGGCAGTTAGTTTCAAATAAAGTAACAGATTGAGGTTCTCAAACTAGTGCTATCATTTGCCAGTTATGTGATGTAAGAGAGTTTGTTTAAATTTCTGTGCCTCATTTTTCTTGTCTCTAAAAGAGGAATACATATATTTATCACATGATTTAATTATAAGGACTAAACAAAAATATAAATCTCTTAGTATTCATTTAGCAATAGTAACTCTAAAATTCTATAGTGATTTTACATTTCAAAGAAACTCTATTGTCTGAAATGTTACTATTATTAAAATAGTCATTATTTTGTTAACTAATTAACCTAACATAATATTTTTCTTTCTAAACATTCTAAAACTAAAAATGTCATCTTGACACTTCAATAATGCTTTATGGTATCTTTTTTCCTGTGTACTTAAGTCATTACCCATATACCATGTTCATTTTAATAAATTTGTGTGGTAAGAACAGAAGAGCTATATTTCACTAACCCTGGAATTTATTGCAGTATGGATAGTGACACAGGGACTAGCAGACATATTATTTATTGTTTTTATCCACAAAGAGCTTATTAAGTGGGGAAAACATTCTTGAAGAATTACTTAACATGATTGCATACAATGCAATTTTTGTAGCAGGGGAAAGTTAGGAAATGCAGATACATATTATAATGTAAGAATTAAATTTTATTCACAGTACATTTACTATGATAAGGATTGGTAAAATATTAGAAATATTCAGAGAATACCTAAGAGATAAAAGTCTTCTTCAGTAAGTTTTGAAGTGTCACATGATATGACTAGGTGAATGGATTTTTTTCTGAGTTTCCTTGACATTAAATTGATCGTGATTAGTCAAAATGAATGCATTTACCCAGTCATACTTTCCTGAAAAGGGTAGTGATAGTGTTAGAATGATTATTGTCATAATAACTGGAACCAGCAAGAACTATATACCTTTTATTGAATAAAGGTAAACATATTTTATTTTATTTAAAATACTTTGTTTTCAGAATCAAGACATGAGTGGACTTTGAAGTTGGGCCAACCACTTGCCCATTTGCTCTTTAATTTGTTCCTCTTGCCCTGTTTCCTTGCCCAGTGGCTTCCTCTTAGTTTTCCCTAATGCAGGCACTAGCAGGAGATTGAAGTTAAGAGGTCAAGAAAAGCCAGATTTGTTCACATTCTCTCTCCCTGTTTTGGGACTGACCCGGGCAGTATTTGCTTCTGTTTCATGACTTTAGTCCCTGCTAAGTGTCCTCTTCTCTTTCTTTCCAGGTCTCTCACGGTGGTCCTAGCATTGGTTTCTGAAAGCAATATTCTCTGTCCCTTCAGCTCTAGAATTGAAGATACTTTTTATAGCTTATCTTTGTGTTCCCTCACCTTTCCTAGTTTTCAGCTTTTTCAATACTTTTATATCTATTTCCCTATATTGAATCATTTTATGGAATTACCTGGGTTCTATGTTCCTGGATGGACCTTGAACACTACAAAGGATTTTTTTTCTGATGGTGTTATTACACCTTCCTGTCTATGAGAGGGCAACCACATCCATTCTCCATGGCTCAGCAGAGTTTTCTGATCTCACCTGACAGTGGAAACAGTACACTCTGCCTCTCTTCGTGCTCTGTATGTGACCCTCTTGCAGCTACAGATTTGGTGAACTTGTCTGGTATAAGAAATGCCTTTTACTTAGGAAAATGATTAATCGAATGTCCTTAGGTAGAACCTCTAAACAAACTCTGTTACAATTTCTGTTGTAACTTCAAAGGCATCACCAGACACTGAAATTCCGGTGGGAAAAATGGCTTACAAGACTAAAAGTCAAACTGAACTTGATTAGACTTTTATTTCCACCAGGAACCAGCTGTGTGAGCTAGGGTTATGGCGAGAGAGACAGGTAAAGATTGCGGGGAAAGAAGGACCCTTTCTTAAATGGATATACAAGATTATTCATGAAGATCAGGTAAAGACAGAAAAGGAAAACAAAATGACGATGTGTGCTTTACCAGAGAGCTAAATTAATACAAAATGTGTCCTTTTATTTCCTAAACTATTTTTAATGTTGCCTTGAGATTTTTTTCTCAGAACTTTAATATTTTAATAGATTGCATTCTTTCCAGATATTAGCTAGCTAGCTAAAGGATAGTTTTATGAGCTAGGGAGGAGGAAATACAGGGAAAAGGAGACCTCCTAGAACCATGGGTTTTCAGAAAAGGCAGGAAGGATTTTGTGTTATTGTGAGATAAGCAGAGATGCTATTTCGAATGGGGTGAAAAAAGGTATCATAAGGCCCAGAGGTGACAAAGGACAAGTTAAAGCTATTTTGCTCTTGGCTTCTCCTTCAAATGTCTAGTCAATTCCTGATGTCAGAAATCATTAATAGCAACCTTGCTAACTCTTTCTGTAAATAAAATAGATCTTGGTATAATTGTAATGCATTTATGTAGTGTCTAATATCCTAGCGAAAAGACTAATGCTCAGAAAAGCTGGGCAGAGGCTACATGATTGTATTCTGGGTTAGGAACAGAAAGTTTTGAACCCAGGAGTCAAAGAGTTACTCTCTGAAAAAGCAAGAATTCTAGAATGTGAAGTAGATTTAATAGGGCTTTACTTTTGTGGTCCTGCTGAGTTACTATTATCCAAAACACACAAAAGCTGTTTTCACTTTGTTCACAGTTTCTCCTGAAGGCTTTTTCCAGATATAAGTATTTTCAATGTGTGATTATTGAGGTCCGAGTATTATTTCAATGTAATTGGTTTTTTGTTGCCTGTAACACCTTTTAGAAAATGGCATAAGAAAATTACAGCCCTCTAGAACCCTGTCTTGCCTTTTTTTTCCTAAATAAATCACATGCAGGTAAATGGTCAGATTGACAACAAATTTGAACGGAAGAAAAAAAAACAGGTTTGAATGTTTCAACAAATGAACTTTATTTAAATTGCACCATTGTTGATAACACCTAGCTGTAAAACATTATCTGTGATCTAAAGGACATTGACACTACCATTGCAAGAGAAGTAACAATTGTAATTTTTGTGCCTTTTGTAGTATGACTATTGTTAAATTGGTTAGTTAGTTTTTGTTTTGTTTTTCTCCTTCCATATAGAAGTCACTGAAACACAGTTTCTCTGAATGCCAACTAGCTGCAAACACTGTGGTCAATATGACTGCATATAAAAATCAACTTTAGAACTTTTCCTAAACACCAGTGCCCAGTCCCCAATTCCTAGGAATTCTGATTTAGTGTTTAAGCATGGAACATCAGTCTGTTTTTATGTGCAACTTGCTTGGGAATTCTGCTATAGAGAATACTACGTAAAACAAGACAAAAAGTAAGACAAGAGTTTTGTCCTAGGATGAGTTTAAAATTTTGATATCCATTCAGTCTTAAGCAATTAAGTTCTCTAGGAAATTGGAATGGAGGGAGCCAGGTGAGGAGAGAAAGCTGGTGATAGGGCAGGTTGATGGTATGGACAAGAGAAGAGGGGTGGAAGGCTGAGTGGAGGTTAGATATGGGGTGAAATTTCACCTGGAAAAAAAAATGAATGTTTGTGAGTTAGTACTGAATCATAGAATCACTGAACATGCTAGGTTTTTTTTTATAATTCTCCTTTATATACCTATGTGAGACAAATAACCTACTGCACCAATTCACTACAGAATATAATTATTTCATTGTAAAATGTAAATATAACTACTTTTCCAGATCCCATCAAAATGTCCAGGCCCTTGACCTTAGCATTTGCCAAAAAACTATCATCTTGCTTATGGCTTCATTTCCTAATCTAAACCCCTGCTCTCCCTCTTCCCACACTGGTAATCCCAAGCAGTCATCCTCTCCAAATTTCCATATTCAAATCCCTCTCCATCCACAAAACCCTAATGTTAAAACTTCTGATGTAACCGTGGCCAACCCAACTCCTTCTCTAACAGTTGACCAACATCTCCATTACAGACTTTCCTTTTTCTTTTCTGACTCTGAGAGTGGAAATTGCATTACTTTCACAATCTTCACATTTACTCTGGATCTCCACTTCTCCCTGTCTCCTTGTGTATGAGATCTGAAATTAAGTTCATGAACACATCCTAGACTTCATATCTCATTGCTGATTATCACCTCAGTCACTTTTGAAATTCTCCCTGTTGGGAAGCTATGCACCAACACCAGGGCCTAGTCCACCCGTCAAAGCAATTTTGGAACTCTTTTTCTGGAATGCCCATAAGAGCTGTTGTCGTATTGCCGTTGATGTCCTGAATGTCATCAAAATGTCTGCCTTTCATTATTTCCTTAATTTTGGATAAAGGAAAACGTCACTGGGGACAGATCGGGTGAGTAGTGAAGGTGTTCCAATATAGTAATCTGTTTATTGGCTAAAAACTCCCTCACAAACAATGTGGTATGAGCTGGTGCATTGTCATGATGCAATAGCTCCTTCAGGACCATTTTGCACACACCTTTCTCGTGACAAGATTTTCTGTTAAGATTTTCCTGTTTCTCTATTACTGATTATTTAGTTTGCTGTGCTTTTCACAGCCAGCCAGTGCTATTGATGCACAACTGGATGAATTTTTGCAATGTTTTTGTTAGTTATGCTCATTACTGGCCATCCTGACCTTCATCAATGATGCATTCTCTCCCCTCAGAAAAACATTTAGTCTAATTGTACACTGCTGTTTTCTTCATGACACTATTCCCATAAACTTGGACTAACATGTCCCTGATTTCACTTCCACTCTTGCCAAGTTTAACAAGAAATTTAATGTTTGTTCATTGCTCTAATTCAAGCTCCAACATTCTTGCAAATGGCACACAAAAACATACAATGCTAATAATGAACGCCACTCAGGAAGATACTGCCACATGTCAACACAAATGCAACTGTGAGACCCTGGATATACCAAAGTTATGAAATCTTACCGAGTTGTTTGTGCAGTGCTGCCAACATATGCACACTGTGGCAAGTTCACGAACTTAATTGTCAGTCCCGGTACAGAAGAACTTTCTTTTTCACCTGATTCATTTTTTTTATCCTTCAAAGCCTTGCTGAAGCTTCATCTTACAAGCGGAGGCTTCCCATAGCTTATGTTCCACCCCACTTTGTGTGTGGGAGAAAAGGAGGAGGAGGGGCTAATATATGTTCCCATATATAACATGTAATTGTTGATTCAATTGCTTGCCTTCCCCACTACAATCTATACCCATTTAAAGAAGCTGCATTGCATTATTCAACTTTCACTCACCAGTACCCAGCGTGGAACAGAGTACATATAACACTTCCATGAAGACAGGAAATAACAGACTACAATTTATTTTGAAATAAGGGATGGGACAAAGAACATTAGCACATTTATGAGCTGAAAATATTAAAAATGTCCTAGAGGCCTCCTAAAATCTCCACATCATCTAGAATTGTCAGTGAATGTTATAAGCATTTAAAGGTGATAGCATAATGAGACACCAAGAGGACCTACTTGTGAAGCTTTATATGAATTTATAACAAAATAGCCAAATGCTGCGAGCTCAACTCTGCAACGGAAAATAAGTCACAGCCAGGTTGAGAGTCAGCATCAATTATAACCTCATTCCGATGACATACTGCAAGGGGAACAGAAAGTAACGTTGAAGTGTGTCCCAGAGTTTTCTGGTGAGGAAACAAAATGAAATCAGGAAAAACACATATATTTTCTAGCTTATTTTTCTTAATTACAATTGGTTGCAAACAAAAGCAAACAAAGGTAAGTTACATTTTGCACAGAACACTGCAGGCTCTGAAGGGACAGGGTGGGAAATTATCCACGAATAACCTTACCACCACTGTGAGATGACGCTACAACAGTGCTGCATAACCTGGAGTTGTTGTAGGACACTTTTCTATTTTTTTGGTAATTTTTGGTTCCAGTTTAAATGAGCCGTTTGTGATGTGAGATGTGACCCACATTGCCTTCATGAAGGTTGTTTTTATTGATCTATCAACAAAATCATTTTGGAGATGTTGGAGAATAGAAAACAGAGTTAAACATTCAGCTAGAAGAATTTTGAAATCATTACGAGTACTGAAAAGAAGGAAAGTTTCCAGTTACAGGATTATCAGTGACTTCTGAAGTTTATTTATAATATGTTCATTCAGCAGTCATAATAGAATGGGTACCCAATAATCATGGTTTTGTTTATAACCCAAATCTGCTGCAAAACTCTGGTTCCATACCATTCTAACCCATACATTACGTCCTAGTCCTCTGCCTCACATTACCCAACATTATTTTCCTCCATAGCACTTTTCAACATCTGATATTATCTTATTGACTTGATTTCTTTTTTCTCCTGCCCCTGAATATACCCTCTGTGAAAACAAAGAAATCCATGTATTTTATATGCATGATGGTATCCACCAAATCTAAGAAAAAAGATATTCAAATAGCTACCATGTGAATGAATAATTGTATGTTATACTGCATATACACATGACCTTATTCCAGGACTGGAAAATGTTCATATCCTTTTAACAGATAAGTACTCACTCTTTTAATTTCCAAACATTGAGGGTTATAATTCTCTCAAATTAATTCTGGAGTTGTACAATATCAACAGGCTTACACTTTCATTTCATAGTAATTAACATTAGATCATAGTTGAAAAGTTATCACAGTAATTCTGGATGCTCCCGGTTTTATATCTGATGAGTTAATTTATGGCACTTCTACTGAGTTGGGGGTGGATGGGCTGGTAAACTATGACAATTGATCAACTAATTTATCCAGCACATTTTTTTGAGTACCTCCTATCAGCTTAGTGCTGTGCTCTGTGGAGGGCATAGACTGAAGTGATTCCAACCTTCATGGAGTTCACAGTTTACTGAGATAGAGATCATATAACCAAACAGGTTTTTTACAATGAGTCACAAAAAGCACTATGGTATGAACATGGCAGAATATCACATCACACAGAACCGGAACCCTTAGCCAACATTTCATGGTAAGAAAGACTTCCCAGAGAAAGTGGCATCAAACTTGAGACTACAAGGATAAATAGGAGTTATTCAGGAGAAGCCAAGTATCCAACTGACCTAGCTTCCCAACTAGATTAATTGCTAAAAGCCAATCCTCAAAGTGGCTTTACTCTATTTGAGGCAGTGTTAAAAAGTTAGCAAGTTGCCAAACATAGTTCATCTGGTTGCTACCATAATCACCATAACACCAGCATCATTGTTATCCTCAATATTAATTCAATGAACAGTTACTTCTAAAACATTATATGGTTAGGTCAGATAATTTTTGTGGCAACTCTAGCAGTAATTACTAACTTTACAGATGAGAGAGTGAAGCTCACAGTCGTTCACCCCGGCTCACCTAGTGAGTCTGTACCCTGTGCTACTGTTCTCTGCTGCTCCCTGGGATATTTGCATTGGACCCTGTTGGGGAGATGCTCTTTGGTTTATAATACCGGTCACATGTCCAAGGGTGACCTGTGCTGTATGGTTTAACACCCAGGTCTCCAAGCCTGACAGTGACCTTGTGAATTCCAGGTTGTTTCAGATAATGGCAACAGACACTCAAAACTGTAGCTTTAGCTTAGATCCAAGGTTGCTATAGTGACTTACTCTGTGACCTAAAAAGAGGGGAAGTGCACTCCACTTCGGGCTGTTAGACTGAGATCAGCGCTGCCTTGAGTTTTGATTCTCTTATAGGTATCTTGGAGGAACAGCATTATTTTATTCCACTTAACCTTATAATAGAAACTTTTGAGCATAAATTCCCGGTCAGAGGAAAGTTACCATGCACTGGCTGTACCAAAAGTATGCATCTCCGGTGGAGAATATTCACTGCCTCTGAAGTTGACTTCCTTCTTGTATACATTCCTCACAGCTTAAAGGTTTTGCCATTGATAGAAAGCTATCAGTTGCATTTGCCGAGTCCACACTCTGGAACATCATCTTAAAAACATACAATTACTATTGCTGTCTGTCTTGGCTCCGTCTCGAGTTCTTATCTTCACAATAGCTGTGGGTTCTTGGAGTCCCACCTGTAAGCTGGCACCACTGCCAGATTTCAACACCAATCTTGACCTAAGGCTGCGGGTAGTAAACAAACTCAATGTCTACTGGGACGCAGTTTCAAGTTACATATGCTGCTCTTCCAAAGAGGATAGTGTGGGCTCTTTCTTACCATGTTTTTCATTTCCTGTCCATCTCCAGGAGCCAAATGTTGTATAACTTAGCATCTATCTGGACCCTTTTCATTGCTGTTGACGAATCCATCCATTCCTCTACTGGTGATGGAGGCCTTATTTTGCCTTGTCAGTCTCTTTCTGGGGATCTTATAGGCAACTGGGTTAAAAACAAAAATCTACTAAAAGGTTTCACTCCCTATTGCCAAACCTCTCTGTTCTTAAGAAATTTTCTTAATAGGGATTGCCTGTCACTTTATTCTACTCACCTGTAAGAAACTGTTGCTAGTTGGATGGCTATTGAAAAATTCTCTAACTCAGATTATTATCAAGATCAGATAATTGTCAAGATAAATGTGTGAAATCAGCCAAGTGGGAATATGGTGACCTGAGGACATTTCAAAGGTCCGTAGCTCTTCCTTTAGAGCTCATTCTGGATGTGTGAACTTTGATCCTTGTGCTGACGTGTATCCTACTTTCCCTTAGAAGATGAAAATTTGCTTTATATGTAAAGTCTCCAATTTTGAAAAAATATTGGCAATGAATACAGAAATTATAAAAACAAATGCTGAGGAGATAAAATATAAAATAAAACAAAATACAATAACAAATGTACCAGTTTGTGGAAATTGGCTTAAGGTTTTCAGTTTGCATCAAAAGCCAACATAACTCCAGTAATATTCATCTGCAATACCACAGTCAGCCACGAAATTTTGGGTAACTTTTTTTGTGCTAACATCACCATGGCATGTGGATCTAAATTTAGGTCTCAGCCTTACTTGTTGGGCCCTGTCTTGCTAGAGAAAATAATTATATAAATTCCAATTTTAAATGGTACTGTATTTTGAGAGAGATAATTAAGATCTATAGACATTTATGGATAGATGTGTGCATTAAAGTATGTAATGCTACGCTTATGGTAGTATTGGTATTATTGCTACTACCACTAATAATTGGTAGTAATATTATATATCAGACATTTTCACACTTGGAAATGCCAGGGCCAAAATCTCCTGATAGGTCTGGGTTTATTTTTTTGTTTTCCTACTTCAGCTCATCTGATTAAGTTCTTCACCTTCCATATAAAGACAGTGTAGTCATCAGCAGAAGTGGTCATTTTAAAGTATTCCTGAGGGAAAATGAAACATACAGGATTCCCAGAGAGATTTGATAAATTTACACAAGTCATTTTTTTCCAAATATCTGGGGCCACTTCTATTTCTAACACCCTTTGACTGTTACTGACAACATTCCCAATACCCTCTCACCTGACAGCAGCTGTCATTATAAAAATTGCCAAGCCAATTCAGAGACCTTTCACACAAAGTGGGGGGCTTAAACTTTTAACAACCATCAAGAAAACCTAGCCTCATTACCACCTCTTGTCAGCTTTTACATCATGAGTTCATCTTTTAGTAGAAAAAAGTTGGCAGATTAGAGGATTATAGATGACAGATCTGAAATAGCATCGATGACACCCTTCCCCTGTCGTGTCTGTGAAAAGAAGCATAACAAAAAATCATATCTGGAAATCTTAGGAGTACTTTACAAATTGAAGGAGGTTAGGTTCATGGCTAACTATTTATAATCTATTTCATTTGTCTGTAATAAAATTTCTAGCAAGCTGTGATTTTGAATATTACAAGGGCATTTATCAGAAATGCTATGGGATGTTGCTTCTTTTTGGCACATACCAAAATTTTGCTCTTATGCCTTATTTCATTTATTTCACCAGGGATATTGGAAAGTCACTAACCTATTTCTTTTCTAAAATAATCTTCTTTTGCTGGAAAATCTTCCTCTTCTTTCTCTGTATTTTGTTTCTGGAGTTTGATTATGCTACCCTATATACACCCTAATAATGTATAATACACCTCTTTGTTTCGTAACTTTTGAAAATTTTTTTGTCAACTAAACGATTGTTTTAAGTGATGATTATTTTTATTTTTTCAAAAATTTAATAAATTAGTTATATATAAAACACATACAGAATTTAAAAGCAGGAAAATCTAACAGTTTGCTTCTCTTGGGCACTCTTATGATAGATGACTCTCATTTTGGTTTATGAAACTCTGAAATATACTTTGAAGAATCCTGTCACTATCTGTGTAGTTAACTTCTAAGAATCCAGGTTATCAACTACCATACTAGAGCTGTATTAGAAAGGTTTTTAATTTCTTTCTTTTCTTTGCTGTTTATTGTTCATACTTTGACTATTTCCTCTTTTCTTCTTTTGCAACTCGTTGATTCTAAGCTATGACAGGATAAAGGATAATTCTCAAATAATTGTTTTCATGAAAGACAAAGGTGTTGTATATTTACATTGCAATGTGCTTATTTATGCTTGCCTTGGCCAACTTAGAAGGGACATTGCCTCATATTTTCTATTACACGCACAAAAATGATAGTGGGTGGGCATGGGAAGACAGTTGTGTCAAGTAGAGTTCAAAATCCCAAAGTCATATTTTATAAGTGGTAAGCCATAAATAACTTAGGATTCTCTCCAGCTCTCCTTTGCCAGTTTAATGAGGTAAAGGAGAACAGTCATCATATTAAATTATGTCAGTTTTTCTGGGAACAGGTGACAGAACAAATCATTTCAAACTCTCTCATTCTACATTCTAAGAATCCACTGAGAACTATAACTGCTGACCTTTGTAGTAGTGAGTTGTAACTTGAGAAAAAAATCAGTAAAGACTACATTTCACTGAACATTTTTACCCTAGCCAAAATGATTCTTACCAACAAGCACCCCTATAAAATATTCTTCTGAGAACGTGGATACATCTATTAAAAAGAGTTTCCCAGGATGAATATTAACATATATTAATTTTTCACAAACATTTTAGAAAGTTAATTGCTTTGTTCAAAACCATATTGCAGAATAATTTATAATTAATACACATGTATGCATAACAATTATGCATCTACATATATATGCACACATAAATACCTTTGATTGTTTTTGTGAGCTAATGTCTATATCAGACCACAGAGATATTAAACTTTTGATTTAAAACTTGTATTTAGTAAAATATATATTTATTATTTTCTTTCAAGTTCCCGGAACATTTATAATAAACCCATTTTTTAATTTCATCTTCCCTTAGCATACAAATAAGCATTTTTTATTTTCTAAATAATGTTTTAGAAACTATTAATCACACATGATGCTTCTTGAACATAATAGAGGTTCCATGGTCAAGTATGTCATGAAAGGCTGTTATTCTTTCTAAGAAAAGCGTATGATTCTATCATTATTGTAAAAGTTCTTTAAAAAGTGCTCAATGTTATTTACTCTAGAATTTCTCACACATATTTGACTTATAAAACTAATATTCTATGTCTAACTGCTTCTTCGAGACATTTGTTAAAATAAAGTTAGCAAAAGTTTTGAGTTTTTCAAGGAAATTTGTAACGCATTAATGAGCAGCTGCATTGAATGCCTTTGATTTTTAACTTTCTCTTGGTTATAATATGTGACATTTCCATTTATCTTGAACATGACAATCTTGAAACCAACTTATATTTACTCATAATTAATTATAGTGAATAACATTTTCTTATTAAACACTATGCTGTAATTGTTCCTTGTCTTTGAAGTATAATAACATGACAGCATAGGAAATAGTAAGTAAAATCTGTGTCATTTCAGTCAGCTATATCTGAGTAAAGATTAAGATTCTTGTATCTAAAGGTTTGCAGTTTTAAACCATTCCCCTAACCTGACTCGTAGTCTCATAAAATGGAAAGTGGGATCTGGAGATCATTTGTCTTATTTTTTTTTTTTTTTTTTTCCTTTTTTGTGTAAGGAAACATAATGAAACAAAACGGGAAAAATAACAAATCCAAAATTGGAACCTTAAGTGAAGACAGAATACACCAGTAAAAGGGCATCACAGCATACAGGTTAAGATCACAGGCTCTGGGACGAATATGTCTTGGGTCAAGTCCTGGCTTTACTAGTTATTATCCATTCAATTTGGGGAAAATTTCAGATTCTTTGCATATTTAATCCCTTCTTGTATAAATGAGCATAATAACAGTATTTGCCTCAACAAGTAGTTGTTTTGGACTGAGTGAACATATGTAAAATTTTATTACCTCATGCATAGCGAGAGTTGGATAAGCTTTTGCTACTGTTGTTAAGATTTAAGTCTGATTTCTTGCTAGATATCTCAGATAACTATTTACTGTCTTTTAGGGAATATTTAATACTATTTAATAAATCAGTTTTCAGTAAGTATTATCAGACAAACATATGAGAGTTTGTGTTTAAGGTTTTGAAGCGACAAAGCAGAGATACAGATGTCAAGGACACAGAGGAATTCAGAAGTTGGGGAGATCAATCACGGTGTGGTAGGGTCCAAAGATATGAGGGCTAACAGGGCCGCTGGAACCCCCAATCACGTAGCATTTATAGTCTGGGGAAGGTGGTGGTCACAAGTAATAAAAATAACGAATGTAGGCGATGAACACTAAGAAGGTAGTAGTCAGCATGGTCAGAGAGGTGCTCTGGGTCTATGTTTCACTGAGTAGGAAAGGATTAGTAGAAGACTCTGTAGAGGAGGTGAAGTTGACATGCAGTTGCAAAATGAAGGCCACCTAGCCTCTTGGGAAATGCCAGTGATTGAAAGCAAGTAACTAAATTCACTGATTTTTATAGCTATGTGATTCTTAAAAAGAAGTCCAGCCGGGCTCAGTGGCTCAGCCTGTAATCCCGCGCCTTTGGGAGGCTGAGGTGAGTGGATTGCCTGAGCCCGCGGGTTCGAGACCCGCCTCAGCAGCGAGACCTCATCTCTACAATAAATAAAAAAAAATCAACCGGGCGTGGTAGCACATGCCTGTAATTTTGGTTACTTGGAAGGCTGAGGCAGAAGGATCGCCGGAGCCCAGCAGGTCGAGGCTGCAGTGGCCGGGAGCGGCCACTACACTCCAGTCTGGGCGACAGAGTGAGACTCCAACTCAAAAAAAAAAAAAAGTCCAGTGTATAAATTATTTACCAGATACTTCTAGGTTTTTCATGCTCTCTAAACTTTTATCCTTTCACCTCCAAATAATATTTTTTGACTTAGAATGGTTGGATCACAACTAGTCTTCACTTTAACAATATTTCTGATATACAGAAAGGGTTAGAATCACTCAACTAGCTTGATCACATTGCATCTAGAACAAACAGAAGCAAACATATTTAAGGTTACTGAGTCAATAGCATTGCTTAATGTGAGCTTTTAGAATTGTTCTCCGTGTACAGATCTTCCTTAACCATTATGAGAAACGTGGTCTTCCGGGCCCTAGTGTGGTGATCTGGAGCTCTGTTCTAGCCAGTATTTAAAGGAATGGCTTGTGTCACGCCCAGGTCAGAGCATCAATTACTTTGTGCAGGCTTCTTCAGAGGCCCCTTCCCACTGAGGCAATGAATAGGAGACTGTCAAAATGAAGCCTCAGTCACCCTAGGTCATAGAGACCATGTAGTGAGCAGAGTAACCTTCAGTATACAAGTTACACAAGGAAGAAATAAAGTTTTATTATACTGCAACATGACCTAGCCTAACCTACCTGACACTCAAATCTATTAATGTAAAATCTTCTGTGCTTACTTCTTTTTCTCATAAGTACATAAAAGAAAACTAAAATGAAGATAGAATTCAAAACAGAATTTTCTCTTGTTGATATAGTGCATGCAAAGAGAAAGAATTGGAACTTTCTTGATGCATTTGCAAAGCATCAAGTTTTCAATAAGTAAAAGGAAAAGAATTAATCTTAGGTCATTCCATCATTCTCTATCATAATATCATATAAGGTAAGTGAGTAAGGAGAGCTGGGTACAGCACAAGAGATCCTCACTATAGAGATGGAATAACTGAAGATTAACTAAAAGATCTTATAGAAAGATAGTTGCGAAATCATTAAAATATGCCTCCTTCAGTTCTCAGTTCAGTGTACTACCTCCCAGCTTATTTACATTTTCAGTATGTGAGTTATGTTCTAAAAATTTACAGAGTAGTACTTTAGGTATATACTAGATTGGCCACAATTATTTCAAATAATGACTTATTATGTAAGTTATATTAAGTTATTAGAATATAAAGTTGTAAGACAGATTTTTTCTTTAAGTCTGAAAATCTCTAAAATCAGCAATCTGAATAACAGTAAAAACTAAAGACAAATTTACTATTTTATTTAACTTTGAGGTCTGTGTAGATTATAAAGTTAATTTTACAATAAAGTAAGTTCACTGACATGGTTTACTAACAATGTGTCTGGTTCATCTTCCTATTTCACTGCATGTTCTCAAATTCTCAAAAGTAATTTCCAACACACTTATTTTGGATGCCTTGATTTATTCTCAGTAAATTTAATTAATGTATGTATTCATTATTTAATTTATTCCCAGCACAGGATTTCTATTAAGATAAGAAAAAAGGCAAGAATGTCTACTGTTTCTACTACTATTCGATATTGTGCTGAAGTTACAAATTTAGGATGTCTTAATTTAAAGTAGATAAATCTATTGAAATCAAGAAAAAAAAATGCCAAATGTTTTAACAAATTTAGTAAACAAAACTTAGGAAGCCAGCAGGAGAAGACCAAGAAGCTATAGGATTATGAATAATTATAGTACATACTTAAAACTGGAATAAAAATTAAAACAACAATAACATAAAACAACAATAACAATAAACAACAGCAAACACGTGATACTGAATCTGTTTTTTAAAACATCCTAACATTTCAAGTGATTAATTTTAAAATGGTTTATTTCTCACATTTGTTCTGGTCTTTGTTCTAAGTATTTATGTATATTTACTTTTAGATTTTAATTTAATAGATCTTAGTTAAAGTTATTGAGAGTAATATTTCTTTTATTTACTTCTGGGTCCTATTTTGATATCTTGTCTTAGTCGGTGTTCTTATAGTTTCTTTTAACTATCAAAGATGTCCATTTAATTCTCACCAATTTTTTGACTATAATTAGCAATCATTTATTATATATAGGGGTGCCAAAAAAATGTATACACGTTTTAAGCATGATGGTCGCTCAAAAGATGGCATTAATCAAATGAATGCTAATGTCACCGTATGACAGGCAAAACAGTCAAATTAAATGGCAGAAGCACAGTTGAGCAAACATTGCACTACACATTTACCATAATTGAATTCAATTTCGAAATGTAATACATCTCTTAAATAACATCTCTTAAATTGAGTCAGCTGGGCGAGGTGGCTTATGCCTGTAATCGCAGCACTTTGGGAGGCTGAGGCAGGAGGATTGCCTGAGCTTAAGGGTTCGAGACCAGCCTGGGCAATGTGCAAGACCTCATCTCTACAATAAATCCAAAAGTTAGCCAGGTGTAGTGGTGCCCACCTGTGTTTCCAGCTACTTGGAAGGCTGAGGCAGAAGGATCACCTGAGCCCAGCAGGATGAGGCTGTGTTGGCTGTGAGTGTGCCACTGCACTCCACCCCGAATAATAGAGACTTTGACTCAAAAAAAAAATTGTGTATACATAATTTTAGCACACCATGTAGTTTCAAATAGCTAGATAGAGGATATTGAAGGTTACCAACACAAAGAAATGACAAATATTTGATATAATGAATCTGCTAATTACCCTGATCTGATCACTATGCATTATATATATTGAAACATCACTATGTACCCCATAAATATGTCTAGTTACTATGTGGTAATTTAGAAAATTAAATTTAAATTGAAAAACAAAGAAAATATATTAATTTCTTTTCAATACCATCATCTTCTTAAATGACAGTAGCTAAACAAATACATTATTATATCTAATATATTAAATATTAGACATGTTCTTTTTTCAAGACAATAGGTTTTAATAGGAACATTGGAGAGCCACAAGAAGGATCTGTTTATTTTTGTCAAGGAGGATGAATGATTTGTCTACAGATATGGATTTTTTTTTTTTGTATACATAGATTCAATCATCTAGATTCATTTTAGAGAGTACCTCTTCTATAAAACCTTTTCCTATCTGTACAGTGACCATACATCCTTGCTTGAAACTCTAGGATCTTTAAAATAAACAGTGCTCATTATTCTCTTTTAACAGAATTTTCATGTCCTGTTTGGAAGATAAATTACATGGTCGCACACCTACTCTAGAAATTGTAAAATTAGACTCAAATTAATCTTTATCGGTATTACCATACTAAATTATTAATGCTTATATTTTTAGAATCTATTCAATTTTTAATTTGACTACCATGGTTTCATAATTATAAATGCCTGCATTTTATTTATATATATAATATATATCTTTATCATATTAGTTTAAAGACAGATACTTAACATTATATATACTTACAACATTATTTGCATACAGGTACAGTGCAGTGAAGGTATTTGATGGATTTTGAATAAATGAGTGATGTTAGTTTCAGATATAGTTCTTTATAGTACATAATAAGTTTTCCTACTTGTTGTCAAAGTTTATTAAATATGAAGGGGTACCCCTAAAAGAAATAAAATTATCTTTTTGGAGTGTGAGCCCCTTGTAGTATAGACTGTGCCCACTTGGTAACTGTTCTAGAAACCCACTGACATTAATGTACCAGCTAGTGTTGAGGCGAGAGACTGCTTTCCTCTTCAGCGAAATTTTTTGGGGAGGGAGGGGGATGCTTTCCAAGTGTTTGCCCATTTCATGATGGATGATTTACTAGAGCACTTGCCCACACTACGCAGAGTGTTCATCAGTTTTTGACCAAAAATGTGAGGACCCCACCCCAAGCCCCACCCTTCCTAGTCACCTGATCTTGCCCCAGGCAACTTTTTTGTGTTTGTTTTTCTGGGGGAAAAAAGTCCTCAAAGGGAAACACTTTGCCAATGTGAAACATGTGAAGCAAAAATGGCAGAAACACTAAAAGACATCAAAATGAACTAGTTAAAAAATTGTTTTGAGCAGTGGAAAAAGCATCTTGATAAGTGTATTGCATCAAACGGAGAGTACTTGAAGACAACTGAAGGTTAAACATGTAAGAACAAATATACAATTTTTAAAAAATAAATTCTGGGTTTTTTTGGGTACCCTTTGTATGTGCATAATGATCTCATTTACTTATGCTATGAATGCTTAGTTTTTACAATTCTTTATAAATAGTCCCTCCAAAAATAACATGTTATATATTTCTATGAATAGTGCCAAAGAAAATATCCATAAATATCAATAATGCTAATAATGCACCAAGCATTTTTATATTGTAAATCAACCCTAATATATTTTATTGGTGTATTGTTATAGCAAACACAAATGGGAGGAAAAAATATATAACTCCTCCATCTCAATAAACTTCTAAAACCTTTGTTGTTTTAAAATTGTTGATATATCAGAGACTCTTTTGTATTAGAAAATATCAAATGTTTTAATAGCTTCAGCGTATCTTATGTTTAGAAAACACCATAAATATTTCAATATTTTGCTTTTATAATTATGTTATAAATGACATTCTTTAAAAACAAATAAATTATTCTGTTTTCTCCTCCCTTTAATGTGAATTTATCTAGTTCCCTGATGTGGGTACTTTTGGCTATAAATAAAAGAAATCCCTAAGTTGTTGGATTTGTCTGTTATCCACCTGGCTTAATCACCCTCCCATCTCCACTCTTCTCTATGGATGCAGAAGGGCACTATTTGGTACATGCTACCCAGGGCTCCTGGTTTCCTGGAGATTAAAGGTCAGAATGTTCTAATGAGAGACCATTGTGCAAGATTTACAAGGCTGAAGAGAAAGACAAGCCTTTGTTCTCTGGAGACAGTTGTGGCCAGTGAGTGGATAGACAGGACTCTTAAGAAAACCAGCACACTCCTAAGAAAACCTTGATTTTCTGTTCATGTCTGAATATTTGGTAAACAGTTCTAGAGATTCTTGAAAATTGTGGCTGTTTCCATGTGAACACTAGAACCTCCCATTTCAACTTTAAGGTTGAGATGTTCAGTGGTTGCTTTCCGGACCTCCATTCCTGCACGTGTTCAAATGTGTTCATAGTTCCTACATTAAATTCTTCATGCCTGAAATATCTAGAGTGGTTTCTGTCATCCATCAAATTCAAAAGTATATACAAAGTAAAAGTGGCCTAAATCAAATGGTGTTTTGTTTTCTCACATAAGAGTTCTGGAGGTAGGTGTGTTGCAGAGGATATGCATTTCAGAGGTTTGATGATATCATCAAGGACCCAGTTTTCTCTTTTTCTTTGGTTGTTATTCTGAAGATATTGGCATATTCTCTTAGACTGGCTCCACTCCTCATTACAACTCCAAGACCTGGGTTAGATGGCCCCTATGACACAACGATTACTCAGCTCCAGGAAAACATTTTTTCTTCCTATATTCTCACCCTGATCACCAAAATAAAAGATGCCTTTAGCTGAATACCTGAAAGTTACATAGGTGATACCATTGTCTATGTCACAATTGCAAAATTGTAAGCAATAGATAAAAAAGATAAAAGATAAATAAATCAACCTGTCAAATCCTTTCTCTTAGAGAATATGACCCCCAAAGTTTCTTGCACACTCACTTTCCAGAGGGGAACTAGTTTCCATTTTCTTGGGTCTCTCTGTGTTCCTGGTACACATATAGGTCAGTGTCGTAAAAGTGCACAGCAGTTGACTGAAAAATATTCTATGATATTATAATGTATTACTTTATTAAATTTATTTTAAAAATAAAGATTAAGTCTTAGCTTTATTTGAACAATAAAAATATAGTCACGTGTCCCTTAATGATAGGAATAAGTACTGAGAAATGTGTTGTTAGGTAATTTTATTTTTCCGTCAATATCATAGCATGTACTTAACAACCTAGATGGCAGAACCTATTACACACCTAGACTATCTAGTCTAGCCTATTACTACTAGGCTACAAACTTGTATAGCATGTTTCTGTACAGAATGCCGTAGGCATTTGCAGCACAATGGTATTTGTATATCTAAACATAGAAAAGAAGATTTTGCAGTATGAAGGTATAACAGTAGGTGATATACATTTTTCAGCTTCATTACAATCTCATAGGACTTTCATTATATATGTAGTTTATTGATTAAAACATTCTGATGTGGTACATACCTGTGTTGCCAAAAACTAAGGAAAAAATGCTCTTGTCAGAATGTGACTGTAGTAATCGTAATCATATTATTTGGAAAAATTCTGATATTATACATGTTACTTTCTGAATCTGACATCATATATCTTATGAAGCATACTACATACTCATTTTTGACCTTAAAACCACACTTGGACACACTATGATAATGCTAGCAAAATTCTTTAAAAATAGTTACTTCATGTGGAGAAGATATAAGATGTACTAGAAGCAAACTGTACATTTTGGCAAAAAATCAAATTAATTTTGAACTTGCGCTATCTCCAGTTATTTGGAATGATTTACAAAATATATATATATATGAGATTTTGTTTGGTTATTTTACTTTGGAAAAGGTTAAACTTATTTTTAATTTCTTTAGAAAAAATAATTTTTCTAAATTTCAAAAGAAGAATGATTTAGTTAACTGAATATCATACTGTTATTTTTAGAGCTTTTTTTTGGTAATATAGCACATTGAAAAATTTTTACAAGATGAAAATTAAGAAGTGCTACAATTATTTTTTTCATGAGAAAGTAAAGAGTATCAGTAATATAATAGCACTTTATGATAAAATTAAAAAATAACCAATAACTACAACGATACAAAAAAGTTTATCTGATTTAACATCCTGATCAATAAAATACACTTAGAGCCTGGTTCTTGCCTGTATTCTCAGAGTTTTGGGGGGGCTGAGGTGGAGTTTGAGACCAACCTGGGGAACATAGCAAGATCTCTCCTCCATAAAAAAACAAACAGATGTAAACAAAACAAACAGAAAAAATTAGCCTGGCATGGTGGCTAGCTACTCATGAAGCTAAGGTAGGAGGATTGCTTGAGCCCAGGAGTTGGAGACTGCAGTGAGGTATGATTGTGCCTCTGTATTCCAGCCTGGGCAATAGAGCAAGACTCTGTTTCAAAAAACAAGCAAACAAACAACAACAAAATATATGTATATATAGCAAAATCTTGATCCAAGCAACCTAGCTTTTGATTTTACTGAAATGAAAGCAAGAATTACAAATATATAAAATAAAAATCAAATCATTTTTTTCATTAAAAATATGCCTTTATTTTATTACTCTTATAAATATCCCAGCCCACGAACACCCAGAATATACTTTCCTAAAATCTATAAAATATAAAATATTTCCTATTTTATACACATTTCTAAGTCTAGAACATGTGTAGTTTTTTCTAATTTTAATCTTTTTGATATTTGTAATTGGCGTTTACATTTACTTTTTTTGGTATTCTTGATTTTTGTCCTAGTGAAACTTGTGAAGAAACTGTATATTTCATTAGACTACTGAGTATATTTATTTTCTAATCATATTTAATTCTTCTGTAGTTTCTAATTAATTTCAGGTTATATCTTTATATTTCCTTCTTCCTTATACAGTTTGTTTTTTAAATAATGCTCAAGAGATGAATAGTCAAACTTTTAAAAATAATAAACTTGTTTTCATATAATTACCAGACTAGAACTTTGATGGTATTTTATAAATTGTCATATGCTGTGTTTGTGTTTTTATTGATTTATTATTAGCCTTATTTAAGATTATATTTCTTTTTTTGATTGAGCAGTTATCTAGGAGTGTTTTTGAAGAAAAAGTTCTGAGTTTGATTCTGATCAAAGACTTTGATTGAATGGTAAATTAAAATTTATTTATATTTTCTATTTCCTCTTTTTTCAATCAGAATCAAAGTTCTAATTTTATTCATCATGGATTTAATGTGTTATTACTCATATCTATTTTAGTTCATGGTGTTCAAAGACTATGTCCTATGTTACACTTGAAAGTTTAATGAAATTCTATTTGTTGCCTCTTAAATAATCATGCTTAAAAAATACATAGTGCTAGAAATGCTGTTGTTTCTATTATTTTAGGTAGAAAGCTTGCTATAAATCTATTAAATCAAACTTATTAATTAAACTCAGTAGCATCAATAAGCCTAAAGAGAATTTTCTTTGAAAGGTATTTTTGAAAGCTACCGATTCCAGGACTAGCGAATGCCATTAATTATGCCTGCTACTGTCATGGCATCTTATAATTCCTCTGCATAACACTTATTAGGTTTAATAAAGGCAGATATATAATTTTTCCACAACCTCAACAAGCTACAAAGCTCTATTTATCTTGTATATACTTTGAAGTTTTGCATTTTGATTATGTATTTTGTGTGGGTATGTTATACATTTGTAGCACTTAGTATAGTGTCTAGCACATGGCAGTCAATCATATATTCAATGCAAGAATGAATGGATGGTTGGATGGATGAATAGTTGAATGTGCTGAAATTTCTATTTTACAAGAAAAAACTTTGTTCAGAACAATCTAGGATGAAAAAATGTTAGCTCTGGACCCTATCTCCAACCAGTCTCCAAATTAGTTAGCAAGAAAAGTATAATAATGAAAAGATCCCAAGAATATAGTCTTATTGAATGATTTTACACAAACTAGAACTGACAGAGAGAGAGAGAGAGAGAGAGAGAGAGAGAGAGAGAGAACTATCACTCTTGAGAACGAGTCAAAAGCTCAAGGAGTCAACAGAAAATGAGATAAATTTTAGTTATAATCAACACAGTGCACAGAAAAGAAGTGGATCAAGGTTAGAATTTCCTATGTTGTATCTTTTATAATTATTGCTTTAAGACTCAGAACGGATTTGTTGCCTTCCTTGATTCAGATAAATTCAGTTGAGTAAAAAATACACACACATACACACACACACACACACACACACACACACACACACACACACAC
>NW_007259912.1:444396-458218 GCF_000164805.1 Carlito syrichta
TGCACTCCAGTCTCGGGTGACAGAGTGAGACTCCAACTCAAAAAAAACCCAAAAAAAACCAAAACCAACAAACAAACAAACAAAAAGCTAGTCAGTTATATACACATATATAGTTCATAAGTATTTAATTATATATAATTAAATATATAGTCAGGTATGTGTGTGTGTGTGTGTGTGTGTGTGTGTGTGTGTGTGTGTATGTGTGTAGTCAGTTCAGGCAACTGTAACAAATTACTACAGACTAATAGCTTAAATAACAAACATTTAGATCTCACAGTTCTGGAGACTGGAAGTCTAAGATCAGGCTGCCAGCATGAATGGATTCTGGTGAGGTCCCGCTTCTGTATTGCAAACTTTCAGCTTCTCATATCTTCCTGTGGCAGAAAGAGGGCTAAGGAGCTCTCTGAAATTTCTTTTAGGAAGGCACTAATCCCACTCATGAGGGCTCCATTCTTATGATTTAGTTAACACTCAAAGGCCCCATTTCCTATTACCACCACGTTGAGTGTTAAGATTTTAACATGAATATTAGAGGGACACAAACATTCAGTCCATAACAAGGACTTTAATAATATCTAAATTGGCTGTGTTGGGTGGTGGCTCAAGCCTGTAATCCCAGCACTTTGGGAGGCCAAGGTGAGAGAATTGCCTAAGCCTAGGGGTTTGAGACCAGCCTGGGCAACTTGGTGAGACCTTGTCTTTACAGTATATAAAAAACAAATAAATAAATAGCCAGGCATGGTAGTGTGCTCCGATAGTTCCAGCTATAAATTGTCTTATGCTTGGAAAGTTGAGGAAAAAGGATCATCTGAGCCCAGCAGGTTGACGCTGGGGTGGCCGTGAGTGTGCCACTGCATTTCAGCTTGGGCAACAGAGTGAGATTCTGACTCAAAAAAAAAAAAAGGGAATATCTAAATTAAAAAGGAACAAAAGCAATTTAATTAAGAACTGCTGAAGATACAATCAGGTCACTTTCCTTAAAATATCCTCTTTTTATATGATCTGTTATAGATAACCTTTTGATTTGAGCAATTGAGAGGACATATTTGTAATGTATCTATTAAAATTGTTTAGATTATTAAAAGCTTATGGACAGTTTGATAAATTTTCCTTTTTATTTATTACTCAAAGTACTTTAGTCCACTTGTTCAAAGGGAGCTTTGGTTAAAATTTAAGAATAGAGAGATTTTACTTGTTGGAAACATTATCACATTGATCTGGATTAGAATCTGTCATTTTTCACTTATTTGCTGTTTAAAGCCTGCTTTTGTGTCATAAAATGAAGTTATTACTATAGACCAGATGAGATGAAATGGAAGATTTGGAAAGAGAATCTGGTAATAGAAAAAGGGAGTGAATTCAAGACATATTTTGGAAATAAAAATGACAGAACTTGCTGGTGGATTGGAACTGGAGGCAGAAAACAAAGATTACTCCATGCTTCTGGCTTGAGCACCTGGTAGAATGGAAGTGTCAAGAACATAGCAAAAGGGATGGCAGCGGGGACAAACATTGTCAAGCTATTGTACTGAAGAAGTGACTGAATGTGTAGGGAGATCAAGCACACATGTTACATACTATCCTTCCCATCCCACTGGGTGGTAGCAATCCTCCGGATGTGGACAACAGACAGAAGAGATTTCAGGGTGGATAGATCATGCCTGTGACGTGAGGCACCTAAAGGAAGATGCCAGAAAGGGACTGAATACTTAGGTCTAGTGTCTAGAAATGCAAACGGAGGCTGAAATATACATCTAGAAGTTGTAAACAGGAGGAACAAACAAAATAATTCTTTTTTTTTTTTTGAGTTGGAGTCTCACTCTGTCGCCTCGACCTGCTGGGCTCCGGCAATCCTTCCGCCTCAGCCGTCCGAGCAGCCGGAATTACAGACATGCGCTACCACGCCCGGCTGATTTTTGATTTAGTGTAGAGATGAGGTCTTGCTGCCCAGGCAGGTTTCGAACCCACGGGCTCAGGCAATCCACTCACCTCAGCCTCCCAAAGGCGCAGGATTACAGGCTGAGCCACAGAGCCCGGCTAAAAGAATTCTTTTTAAAAGTGACTATGTAGACTAAAATCCAATAACGTGTCATGCCCATGAAACGCAGAAAGAATGTGAAGGAAAAACTGACTGTATCAAAGGAAATGAGTCAAGAGACAGGGAAGTAACCAGGGGAACCTTTGGATAAGGGAGGATTTTGTTTTGCATTGCTTTGCTTATACATGGGAAATATCATGGAAATAGTCTTACAGAATAAAGGTGCAACATTAAAAAAAAAAAAGATGAGTATAGTCTCTACGAAGGTTAAGGAATAATAATCAGAGCACAGGTAGAGATATGGGGCTTTGATAGGAGATGGTATTCTTTCTCACAGAAAAGTGAGAACAGTGTTGATACAGCAGATTCAAAATTTCAGGGAGTAGTCAACATTTTCAGTCAACAGGCCAATAATTTTAAGAAATAAAAGATAAATGTGAAATTTGGCATGTAGTACAGTTTAAATCTAATGAAAAGTATTACAAAAGAGGAATAAAATACCTACCAATATGTGTATTTACAGTAAAAGATTGTATTGGCAACTGCTATTTGCAAAAATAACTTTATATAATTTCATAGGAAGTATGGATTACTATTTTATCAAAAGAAAAAAATTAGCATGATTTTCTTTTTCTCCTACTGAACTTCTCTAAATGCTTTTAATCTGTGTGTGTTTATAGAGAATACTTCTTTATTTTTGTTTTTACCCAGTTTACTGATGAGACTGGAAAGCATCACAGCTTTTGCTCGTTAAAGGATAGGAAATGTTATTTTATTTTATTTTATTTTAATTTAATTTAATTTTATTTTATTTTATTTTTTTGAGTTGGAGTCTCACTCTGTCGCCCAGACTGGAGTGCAGTGGCCGCTGCAGCCTCGACCCACTGAGCGCCGGCGATCCTTCTGCCTCAGCCTTCCGAGTAGCTGGAACTACAGGCGTGCGCTACCACACCTGGCTGATTTTTTGATTTATTGTAGAGATGAGGTCTCGCCAAGCTGCCCAGGCGGGTCTCGAACTCTCAGGTTCAGGCAATCTACTCACCTCAACCTCCCAAAGGCGCGGGATTACAGACTGAGGCACCAAGCCCTTCAGGATAGGGAATTTTAAAATATAAAATAAAAATAAGAAACTGTCTAAAAGAGATAGCCAACACAGATATCGTAGCATGGCTTTTATTTAGGAAAGTTCTGAAAAGGTGATACTTGTGACAGTGATTTGTTAAAGGAGTGTTCCCAGGAGAAGAAACTGTGATCCAGTGAGAACACATAAAACAGAGAAAGAAGCCAACTAAAGATGTAGTTTGACTGGAATTGAGGTTCCACACAGACTCACAAAGATATCCAGAGCATCGTGGCACACAGACGTCCAACCTCAAGGCAAAGGGACAGGGCTATTAAGTATCTCCAAATCAGTCAGTCATTGACTACAGTCCATCCTCCCACTTCCCTCCCATTCCCAAGTATAATGACTCCTATTGTTAAAAAAAAAGTTCAGCTCTGGCATTTTAACAGCCATGGATGGGTGCGTCTGGAATAAATGGGATTTGTGTGAGGCATCCACACTTTTACTACCATGGATAATGGAAAAACCCCAATCCTAGGGAGTCAGAAAAATTAGTATCTTAGCGCTAATTCTTTTAATCAGGACAGAGATAGTTTTCATCCGTCTTCATCACAATACAATTTCTTTTTTTTAACATCAATTTTTTATTATCTCTTAGGCTTTCTCTCACATGATCACCAACTCACCTATTCTAGGCAGAGTTCCCATACAATTCCTTTTTCAAGCAGTTTCTGTGTAATGACTCCAAATCTTACTAGTGAGGGTTAGCAATAACACAGGAAAACCAAGCTTCTCTCAACTCATAGTTGGACACCAAATACTACTTGTCTGATATAGATCTTTCTATAAGACAGTTGGATGAATCATACAGCTGATACTCAGTTATAAAAGAAGCACCACATAGGTAGGAAGCTACTTCAATGCCAACTCATTTTTATCCTACAGAATTATTTCTTCTTTATGTAAGTACTATGGCATTTTAGTTGGGTTTAACTTTGTCATTGCTTATGCAATCTCATTATTTTGAAGGGAGGGGAATACAGTGCTTTCTACATGAATATTGGCAGTTCCATTTTTTTATCGTTTGGTAAACATTTATTAAGTGCTTACTCTATAAAAGGCAATGAACAAAAAAAGACAAATATTACTCTCCAGGAGTGTAAAATTTGGCAAGATGATTGAGACATATTCATAATGAATTTCAACCTAAGGAAATCTCTCTTGAGTCCCAAATGAAAGGTTCTGGCTATATTTGTTAGTGAAAGAGCAAGCCATTTCTGAATATATGGGAGAACTTCATGGAGGAGATATCATCTTCAACACTAGACCTAACAAACAGCACTGAATAACAGAAAGATTGGGTGTGGGCAGCTCAGGGGCACAGAGTTGCATGTACAAGGACGCAAGGCAGAAAATCACAAATTAAGTTCCTTGGAGCTAGTTTGACAGAAATTCATAAGAATGAAAGTCATGTGATAGTGAAGAATATTAAAAAAATGTATGTTAGCTCCATTCTGTCACTTCGTATTTTTGTTACATTAAACACATTTCCTACTTTTCTATGTCAAATCTTGATTTACAAAATAAAGAGTATAGCTAATATTAATTGACTACTACATGCTAAACGCTGTATGTACTAAAGGTTTCACAGATATAATTTCATATAATCTTCATGTCAATTTCATAAAGTAAATTCTTATTTTACAGATATGTCAACTACATTGGAGAGTTTCAATAAGTTCCCTAAAGTCACGCCATTGGTAAATGACTGAACAGAAGTTATGATTCACTCTAATTTCCGTGGACCTAACCATGGCATTATACTACTAACCACCTACCCTGCCTAACTATCAAAGTAAAGGGTAGGTTTAAAAGTTGTATGTGGCTTGTGGACAACTATCCAATATTGAATGAGACAGTCTCAGCATGTAATTTAAAGTTTGTTTCTTGTTCATACTTTAGTTTTTCTCCACTTCCACCACCCAACCTGATGCTCATAATTACTCCAAATATGCACTCATGCCATGCTAGCTGTATGACCTTGGTCACTTTACATTCTTAGTTCTCAGCTGTGAAGATAAAGTAAAAAATAAAAAATTATATTCTTGCAGTTGTGAGTGGAAGAGGTGATATACAAGTAATAGCCCATGTAGTGACACATTTCCAGATCTAATGAGGTGATAAATACATGAATCTGAAGAATGGTGATCAAAATAGGACCTTTATCACTGATCTAGGCATTTTGGAAATCACATTAAACCTATGGCCAAGTGGACTTGCTAGTGATTCTTTCCATGAGCAACTCTGAACAACTGTAGATTTTTCTCCACTAGAAACAACTGCCTTAATGACAAGACAGTTAGTTGACCAGAACATGTGGATGTGAGGAGAGGCTGACTTCTAAGAATACTGCAGTTGAGTTGAGCACACTTAGTTCTTTCTCCAAAGGTTACTACCTAAATCATACACTTCTCTTCCCATTGAAGAGAATGAATAACGGGGAAGGTTGGGGTATGGTGATGGGTAGAGGCCAGAAGTGTCAACTTAGATCCATGATCTTCATCTCTGGCTATGTGATGCATAGATATGACACTATACAATGTATAGAACCCAGCAACAAAGAGCTTGTTTCATCAGTCTCGTCTGTGGATTAGGCACTAGCAATTCTTCCAGATAAAAAAATCATGAACATGTGAATGTTTTCGCAAATCAAAGCTATCTTAGTTTTCAAGAACATGAATATGCAATATAGAAAAAAAATCCAAAATATTCTTCTGTTTTTCAATTTTACTAGCATGGGAGTTAATATTAGAATATTTAATATTCTAGTAACTTTTCACTTTTGTATAGAGATATAAATTTAACTTTTATATGGAAATCAGTATCTCTGAACAGAGCTTGTTTTATTCGTGGCTAAGATTAGAGGTGAATGGAGTGATATGAAATGATGACCCAAAGCCAATCTAAGGATAGACTTTTAAATGGAGTTCCTTTGGAAAAGGATATATATCTTTGTAGTCTGAACATTATTGTTGGCCTAGATATACCAGTAAAATTTGGGGAGCAGGGCCCGATCAATAATTTCATTTTTTCGCATGTTTTAATCAAGTACTCAAAGATATTCTCATTAGAATATCATCTTTATTAGGAATCACTTATAAATGTCAATCATCTGTCTTCGGTGGGTATTTTGTGAGGGGTAAGGAATAGGCATGAGGCTTCATGCTACCATTGCCTTTCCCATAAGACCCAGGGCGTATCAGGATAAATTTTTTCTGTAGGTGTGTTTTTTTGTTGTTGTTTTTAAAAAAGGAAACAATAATTCTTATTTTGGAATGAAATTGTGAATAGTAAATGAAGTAATGGGTGTGAAGCTTTTTAGGAATGTGCATGTGTGTGTGTGTGTCAGAGAGAGAGAAAGGATATAAATAAGATAAATTTGAGTTAGGTAAAGGTCTAAATAACTCACTCACAATGAAGAATTCTGTATCCTGACTTTCTAGCTCCAAGGAAAATCAAAGTACTTTTTAAATAAAAGTTAAATGGAATGTGGTGCAATATTAATAACACTTGCAAATTGCTGAAAAATATTAAAACTGTTGGGCATTAATATAATTTTAGTACTTTGGAATGCAGTTATGGAAGAGACTCTAAATTCTTATTTTGATGTTAATTTGTTTTAATAGGTTTTCATAATGTATTTCCTTGACAATTTTAATAAAATATTTTATGATGGAAGTATTATTTTAAAAGTAGATGAACAAAATGGAGAAAAGGAAAATAACATTAATTCCACAATTTTTGATTATGTAGCCACATATATTATGGGTACCCTATACTTTTTTTGAAATGATTCAAATTTTCTGCAATTGTTTCTTCTGTGGTTTCAAGGTAAGCTGCTATTGATATTTTAGCTTTTAGTTTCTATTTGTACTTACTCTTTTTAAAGAACACTTTATTTAAATAGTGTTTAAATAAAGTGTTTAAATAAAAATCCATTTAATTATGTAAGATTTTATTTAGTTCTTTGTGGTAATCAATCTTTATTATGTTATTAACTTTCCTTCGATTTCAATTTAGTAAAAGTGTTGTAAGTAGTTAAAAAAACTAGCATGTGCTGAATTTTGTCAAATGCTTTTAGGAGATATTATTCCAGATTTTGTTATTTCACTTAAAACCTTAATGTTATATTTCCTCATATCAGACCATTGTCAGAATTTTGGAGTTAAACAAAGATTTTTGTTTCCCATTCTTTTTGTCTCTTCTGGTGATTTGGTAATACATTATAAAGTTATTTGAATACTTGCATTTTCATTAGAAAGAAAATGACAAACCAATAATTTATACTGAAATCACAGGTAAAATTGAATCTTTGCCTCGTTCTTTGTAGAATAAAAACGTGTTCCATATTTTTACTCTTTTGTTTCTTGTCCATTAAACTTCTTCTTAATTAAAATATAGCATAATTATATTGTTGAGAAACCATGCTCTAAATGATAGTAGTTACTAATAACTATGTTAATAATAATAGGTTGCCACTGTTTGTTTGTGTGTTGTCTATGCACTGGTGTTACACTTTGTTGCGATTTTGCAGTGCATTCTGTAGTAAGGCTGGTAATCCCATACTATTATTTGTTTGAACTTTTCTAGATATCTTCTGATTATTTTTTTCTATATGCAATTTGAAATAATCTCATTAGATTGCTCTTCCCCTCAAAAAGACTATTTTTTAAAAAATTGCATCATGGTAAATGTATCAGTTAACATAGGGAGAATTAACACCTTCCTATTTAACATTATTTGGACACCAATCTGTTCTTGTCCTGTTTGCATGTATTTAAATTAGGACCCAGTTTAAATATATATATATAAATAATTGTTGTTTGAAAATTTTATCAACATTTATTTTGGTAATAAAAGCTTGTATTACTTTTTGTTGCATCAGCAGAATGGTAGTTAGTTCCTTCTTGAATGGCACCACTCTCCTTCCTTTGAATGAATTCTAAGCCAACCATTCAGTCTATCTACCAACCATTCAGTCAAATACAGATCCTTGACACTGCAACAAGAATGCTCTGTTCAGCCTTTGATACCTGGGCCACTTCTCTATCTTTAGGGATATTGAGATTTGCTCAACTCTCTTCTATTTTCCTTCTCCCTCGTACTTCACCATTAGATTTTACATTTTTATTCCAAAGTAGGTTTGCCTATGGGTCTTTTGAACACCCTTCCCATTATTCCTATGTGGTCTTTTCTTTCAAGTCACAAGTCATGGACCCCTCAAGTGCAGTATAGTTTACAGACGCTTCTCAAAATGTCTGTCTAGTTTATGTTACCCTTTACTAGAATCAATTTCTTCTCATTATTCTGTTTCTTTGGTAAAGTCACTTGGGCTTGACCTATGAACTCAAACCACAGTTTTCATTCCATATGTCTACTTATACTTCTAGATCTTTTCAAGAAAGAATATTAGGAAGCTTTTTTAGACTGAAATATAAACTATAGAGAGGGTAGAATTTATATACTAAATGGAAGAGAGCTGGAACATCACACAATTCAGTGTTTATTTTCATGCCCTCCTCTGAAAATATGTACACAGTATTTGAAGAGATTGAAACAGAGTGCTTCATAACCTTCTGAATTCACTGTTTTTTTTAAATGAGTTTTTGTGATATTTGTTTGACATAGTTTTGATGACAAATTGATACCATCAGTTTCTAATATATTGGCATAGATGAGACAATCAGCATTTTCTTCCAAATACAAATGGCAATAAAATTAACAGACACCATCATAATTGTATTAAAAAATAATTTTCATGCTTTTGAACAAACTTTCTGGAGAAAGTGAATGTTAATGAAAGTTATATTTTTTTGGAGTATTTTACATGAATTTCTCAACAAGTCTAGGAGATAGAATAGCCAATTCTCCGTTTAATTGTTGGTAATTAAGGCAAAGAGAAGTTAAACTACTCGCACAGGTCTTAAAAATAATTACTGGAGGAGCCAGAATTTAAAACTAGGTTATTAGACTCCATAGATATTCTGTTGTACTCTTTAAAGTGTTAATAATATGATCACTACTTCTGTGTATACAAAATATAGATTACACAGAGAGAAGGGAGAGAGAGAGAGAGAGACAGAAAGAGAGAGGGAGACAGAGTAAAAGAGAGAGAGGATGAACAAAGTCAATAGGGAAGTCATATATTTTGTTTTGTTACATACCATTTTTTTAAGGATAGACTGTCTTAGGAGAAGACTATAGTGGGGCTCAGGGACTCAGAATCAGGCAGATCACAGAAATTGTCCTATTTTTCTGTTGCTGGCAAAGTTCTAATTCCTATTGTTTGTGAAAGACTATCATAGTCTAACAAGGTTTTCAGCAAAGTCTTCTCTTACTTACATTACCTCTGGTGGGTTTTCTGATTCTAACTTTTTATATTTTGACATTCAAAACTAGGATTTACTTTCTGAGTCATTCTAATTAACTTATATTTTCTTTTGCAAACTACTTTCTAAAAGTAACTTCATACAGCTCTTGACTATAGGACTTTATTATAAAAAAACATTTAATTTTGTTTTCACTTTATACAACTCACTTAGATATTTATCATTAAAATTATGTTTGTTGGTGCATTTTTACTTTCTTCCCTAAAGGTTGGAGAAACTAGTGATTTAAAAGAATTAGTTCCCTAGACTATAGTCAAGATGTTTTCGATGTTGACTACATTAAGACCTGTATCCTGAATGTAAGGTGATTATGCTGATAAGAAATCAGTCTTGTCTTAGTAATAAAATGAGTTGGCTCCATTCTCATTTTTTTCCTCCAGCTGAAGCCCGAATCATCCCTATTAGGACAGTTTTATGGTCTGATTTTTTAACAGAGTAAAACTTGTCATAAATCAATGGAAAATCGAACATTAAACCCCGAAACCTAAATGACTTTACTCTCAACTTAACCACACAGTCTTCTTGAAATACTGATGAATGGCAAGTAATTACTTTCTCAATGTAATACTTGTCAATCAACTGAACAAGCAATTACTAACCTCATGTAATATTATTCAGCAAAACCCCAAGCAACAAGGGGACAAGTTAAATATTTCAAAGACCACTGACTCAGGACATCTGTAAGTACATTTATTCTGACTTTGTTCATTGACGTCTTTGACTTACTTTAGGTACAATGCCAAATTAGATTTCCTAAAATAGAATAATCCTAGCTGCTACCACCATATTTCAGGAAGTTTTCTTACTAATATATTGATTCTGCTTGTAAAATGGTAAGAGTTCTAGGCTTGGCATTTGAAGACCTAAGTTTTTGCTTCTTCATTGCTTCCTGCCTAGGTCATCTGTAGGTTTGCCATAGCACTTTTGTGCCTTAATTACGCAAGTCTTATTTTAAAGATATTTTGAATATTATAAAATGCTCTTTAAAAAGTTTAAAAATACAGATTATAGACATTAAAATACATATTTGAATGAGATAAAATAAATAGGTATAATCTACATATTTATGTATGTAGATATCTATCTATATTTATAAACATTTGAGAGGATGTGAAAAAATTCATACTACTGGTATGAATGTAAATTGGCCACACCTTTTTTAAGAACAATTTTATAATATGACTCACATTTTTAAATTGTATCCTTTGGGCCAAAGATTTTCCTGTAGAACTTAATCTTAAGGGATTAATTAGAATTTTGCTAAAAAGTTTAGGTAAAAGGATAGTAATGTCAAAATTCCTTTAGGATAATAAAACTTCGGGAACAATGGATGTTCATTATTAAAAAATTCATTGATAATACCATTTTATAGCTGTCTGAGAAAAGACTGTACAGTCATTAAATGAATATATGAAATAATGAGGCAGTGAAAAGAAGTCTTAAAAGTTGTGCATAATTTCAAATATATACATATTATTCACCAAGATATTAAAAATGGTTGTCTCTGAACAGAATAATTTCAAATGATTTTATACTCTCTTTCATGCAATTTCTACATTTTATAATGTGACTGAACCACTTATGTAATAAGAAAATATTCATTAATTACAGTATAGTCTTAAGATGCAGCAGTTGATAATAGTTGACATCTTTCAAACACTTGCAACATGCCAGGCACTCTTCTAAGTACTTTACATGTATTAATTACTGAATATGAGAGAGGTCATTGTTGACATAACAAAATACAAGCATATATAAGTATATAAAAGAATGTTTTGCCTTTGGGCCTCTGACTGTAGAAAAGTTCCTCAAAAGGAATTGTGTTACTTACAACTGTCAGCAAATCTCATGAGTTTTAGAGATATCTGACTGGAAGAGAACAAAAGGGAAGGTGCTGGGGAAAGACCTGGGAGCAGCCGTGGAGTCGACTGACTGCAAATCTGGGAAGCAAGTGAATTTATGGATATTGCAACTGAAGTTTTAAGAGAAAACAGTCAGATGCTTAAGAATTCACCCAGCCCCGATGTCATCTGAGGCCTGGAGTACACATCTGAAAATGTGAATCCCAATCATAAGAATTCTTTAGTCAACAGAGGTCATAAGAAACATTGAGAATTGGCAGTTGTGTCTTTGAAAACTCTACATCATGGGAATGGATGGGCTGCAGAACAAAAATGCTTTTGTTGAAGGAGGTGGATTCCTGCATCTTGAGGAACTAAAAAAATGGAGGAAACTTTGAAGCACTTCGAAGGTAGAAGACACTTAGGGGCAGAACAGATTGGGAAGATGGGAAAGCAGTCTGTTTTTTTCTGTGGTGTTTGAGAACCATCAGAGTAATGTCTACGTTGTAAGATAACCAGCTTATCTTGATTTGCACAGGATTGTCCTAGTTTTAGTACTAGAAGTCATACACCATATGTGCCCCCTCAGTCTCAGAAAAATTGGAACCATTGGTCACCCTTATTGCACAATCTGTATAACTACCTTAAAAGACATCAAGAATTGAAGATAGAGCAATGGATGACAAATGTGAAGAGACATTGACTAACTGAACACACATCTAGTAACATTAGCTTGGATTTCTGACTTGAAACATCTGAGCAAATTTTCTTTCTTTCTTTCTTTCTTTCTTTCTTTCTTTCTTTCTTTCTTTCTTTCTTTCTTTCTTTCTTTCTTTCTTTCTTTCTTTCTTTCTTTCTTTCGAGTTGGAGTCTAAGAAAGCAATATGTCACTGCACCAGAATACTCAGTGAAAATACAATGGGCTTGATTTTGGACTTAGTGTAACACAAACCATTCAAATCGTCCAATCTGTGAATCACCTACTTCTCCAGGTTTTCAGGGCTCAGGTAGTTAACTTACTATTTTTTTTTCTTAAATTTTTAAAAAATTGTATAGATGTGGGGTAAAATTCAGGGTTAGGTATACAAATGTTCGTTATGCAGGTACCCTTGTTGATGAAGTATGACCCCCATTCCCCTGGCAGTTCGCCACTACTGCCAATCTTTTTCTTATAGTATTACAATAATTGTTCAAGGTCCACTAACTTCCTATTATTAAGTTGAGGTCCCTAAGTGGAGACTAAATATATGCCAGGGAAATTATAAAAGACATTATTATCGAGAGTCAGATTCTAAGATCTCTCCTGACTGACATTCCATGATTCTATGAGAAGGTCAAGAGAAGAAAGTCAAAGGAAGCTTTTTCTTTCTTTGAATTAAAACTGACTATACTCTGGAAATGACACTCTACTCGTTTTTATTTATACAACAATATTAATTTGGAATGTTTATGATCTGGCCAAAATAAATGAAATAATTGTTCCATTGAGATTCTGCCCATTTCAGTTCCATTGAGATTTTGCCCATTATTCCCTGGGTTTATTTACATTTATTTTTTATGGTAAACTCTTCACTCTAATCAAGATTGTATCTTTTTTGTTTTTTTGCAGTATCATTCTTTATTGAATAACTTGCCCATCATGCCCATCATTTGCAGCAGACATATCATCCCTTGCTTTATGGAGACATTTAGGGCATCTAACAGGAAATCCCATAATTTTTGTCTTTTTATATCAATACTTGTTTTACCTTATCTTCTCTACATGCCATACCTGTTGGAAGCCTGGAAATGTACCAAGACTGGAAATAAACCTCTTTCATGTCAAGTCACTGATATTTGGGATTTATTTGTTACTAAACCATAACCCTACTTATTCTCTCTGATACATCGAGGGGGACAGTGATTGGGATAGACTAGGAATAATATTACACAGATATTTATCACACAGAGATCATTTCTGAAAATCTCTGTCTATTCATATTTGGGAAGAAAGTAAGCATATTTGTGTCGTGTGATGAATAGTTAGGTGTAAGAATGCTATTGTATGTTGTGGTTTAGACATTTAAATGAAGGCAGTAATATTACATATAGTTGCTGAGTAAACAAAAGGCGACAGGGTACCAAATTATGGATTATCAACATTTCATCAATAATACTCCATCCTAGAATCTCTTCTGAAAATCTGAAACTACATTGTTTAGAATCTTCATATACTTATGGGTTTATTTTATATTTTATCAGGGATATCCCTGTAAATTTTGAAAGTATAAGAGAGGGAGCCGGGCTCGGTGGCTCAGCCTGTAATCCTGCGCCTTTGGGAGGCTGAGGTGAGTGGGTTGCCTGAGCCCGCGGGTTTGAGACCCACCCGGGCAGGCGAGACCTCATCTCTACAATAAATCAAAAAATCATCCGGGCGTGGTAGCGCATGCCT
>NW_007259912.1:458328-481257 GCF_000164805.1 Carlito syrichta
AAAAAAAAAAAAAAAAAAAGAGAGGGAAATTGTAATAGTTGCAGTCTAGGATGACACCAATTTTTGAAAATGGGCAGCTGAGGTTGATAGCAGTGGCACTACCTGAGACTTCCAAATTTCATTTTGCTATCATGTGAGCACCTATGAATTATTCATTTGTAGCTGTGGCTTCTCTGAATTGTACACCTTCCCTCTTAAAAGTTTGTGCAAACTGTATAAAATTTTTCCAACTAGGAATATTGAGTATCCTTGATTTTCCTGACTTAATCTTAGTTATACAAAAACTAATGACTTTTATGCCTTTTCTTTCTTTTTTTTAAAAAAATTATTATAAACTATTTTAAGAAATACATATAAATGGAGCTACTAACAATTTAATGCATATTACAGGAAAGAAAAGCTATATTAAGAAATGAGCCATGTCAGAGATGAGTTATTGCTCTAAATGCTCCTATTATAAATTTTCTAAAAATACTAGATGAAATTACATACATAATAATGTCTGATAAAGACTATATATATATTATGTATTTATATGCATAGTTGAGTTATTAAAAAATAAAATGATCAGATTTGTAAACATGATTCTGGAGAGGCAAGTTAGCCTCCTAAATCTAGTTGCTTTCCATGGGAGACTTGCAAACGACTAATTATATCCCAGATTTACTTCCCTATTAGGCTAGTACTTTCAAAATATGGCATCATTAGTAAGTTTATATGTATTGCATACATACATGTATAAATAATATATAAATCTTTTATATGTTAATTTTATATGTATAAAACTTTTCATAGATGTGTATATACACACATATATATGTATAGTATAATTTATACTATATAAGCCTTATATATATCTTATATATTAACTTTATATCTAGGTATAAAACTTTACATATATGTGTATACACACACACACGCCTTTGGTCCAGCTTTAAATTACATAGGGAAACAAACTAACAAGGAAACCCCTAAGATCATTTATAAATACAGATCAGCCAGATAAAACATTTGGTTTAGGAATTGAATTCACATTACCTGCTTGGCTCAAAAACCATTATGCAAAGACTTAGAAATTTAAAGATTTTCTTCTGCCAGATGCCTTCTAGAAATAATTTTAAAACTTCTTTGGAAGGATAACCCTATATTAATTTTCTGTCACTGTAAAGAAAAAAAAAAAAGACTACCACACATTAAGTCTCTTAAAACCACGTTCATTTATCATCTTGGATCTCTGTAGGTGAGATGTCTGACACAAGTCTCACTGGCCTACAGTCAAGCTGTCACCAGTGTTATGTTACTTTCTGGGGTCTCTGGGGAAGAATCTGTTTTTGTTCATTAGAGTGGTTGGCAGAATTCAGTTCCTTGAGGTTGTAGGACCTAGATCTACATTTTTTTGTTAATTTTAAGATGAAGTTTGTTTCCAGCTTTTAGAGCCTTTTGTATTTCTTGGCTCACATCCTTATTCTTTCATCTTCAAAACTAGCGATGGCAGGTTGAGTGTTGTTTACATGCATCTCTCTGATAAAGTCTTCTGCCTTCCTCTTCTACTTTTGAGAATGCGTGTAATTAGATTGGACTCATCCAAATAATCCATAATATTACCTCAGCTCTAAATCCTTAGCTATAATCACAACCAGATAGCATATTTCCAGGTTTCAAAGATTAGCACATAGATACTTTTTTAAATATTTTATTTTATTTTATTATAGACATGTAGGATACACCTGATGATCACCTACATGATAGGCAGCAAGAAGGTAAAGTTGGGACTTCCAACTGGCTCTCCTTCCCTCTAATGGTGCACTCGGTACACTTTGAGTTATCACATGTCACCACCCTCCCTCCTCTAGCAGTGCCCAGCAACTACCAATCTTTCCCTGTGTTCATGTGATTATTGTTCAGGGTCCACTTATGAGTGAGAACATGCAATATTCAGTTCTTTGTTTTTGTGATAAATCATTTAGTATAGTGGTCTCCAATTCGATACATTTTGCCAAAGTCCATAATTTTGTTCTCCTTTATGGCTGCGTAATACTCCATTGGGTATATATCCATATTTTTCTTTATCCAGTCCAATTTCAATGGGCTAGCACATAGACATCTTTAGAGAATCATTGGTTGAATACAGCCTTCAATGGAGCATAAAACTCATTAAGTTTACACAGATACGTTTCAAGAAGTCCAAATTGCAAACAAGCATCACAAATGAGTAATCAGGAGTGATAGCAGCAACTACAGACAACAAAATTAGGCTTATGAAAAGTTTAGAAAAAGTGAAAAGGATTAAAATGTTAAATAAATAAAAGAAGATATGGAAAGTATGATAGTCCATTTGTCATTGCTATAATAGAATACCATAAGCACGGTAATGAACAGAAATGTATTTGTCTCACAGTTCTGGAGCTTGTAGATATGAAAGCTGGAATCCCCAAAAAGGCTTTTGTGATGATGCCTCATCTCATGGCAGAAGGTAAAAGGATGAGCAAGCATAAAACAAAAAGAGAGAAAGGGGTCAAACTTCATCTTTTTAGCAGAAATTCACTTTATTCATTAATCCAGGCTCAGGATAGCAGTGTTAGTATGTTCATAAGAGAATAGACTCATGATATTATCAGCTTTTAATAGTCCCAATTTTTAATGCCATCACTACAGTAATGAAATTTTAATGAAAGTTTTAGAGGAGATGTTCAATCTATAGCAAAAAGTATGCCTTATCAAAAACTATAAAAACTCACCCACCAAATTTGTATTTTTTTATTTTTTATTTTTTAAGTTGGAGTCTCACTCTGTCGCTCAGACTGGAGTGCATGGCCACTCCCGGCCACTGCAGCCTTGACCTGCTGGACTCCGGCGATCCTTCCGCCTCAGCCTTCCAAGTAGCTGGAACTACAGGCACGCGCTACCACGCCCGGCTAATTTTTTTGATTTATTGTAGAGGTGAGGTCTCGCCAAGCTGCCCAGGTGAGTCTCGAACCCGCGGGCTCAGGCAGTCCACTCACTTCAGTCTCCCAAAGCGTGGGATTACAGGCTGAGCCACCGAGCCCGGCCACCCACCAAATTTTTAAAAGAAAAAATTGAGTTTATAAAAGTTAAAAAAAAATCAAAAATTGATATGTTTAGACTTTTTTATGTATAAGAGTATGTCGTCTACAAAGAGGGACAGTTTTACTTCCTTTTTTTCCAATTTGGACGCCTTTTGTTTCTTTCTCATGCGTGATTGCTCTGGCTAGGACTTTTAGTACTATGTACATATGTTGAATAGAAGAGGTGAAAGCAGGCATCCTTGCTTTGTTTTATATTTAGAAGAAAGGCTTTCAGCTTTTCTCCATTGAATAAGAGGGTAGATATGGTTTTGTCATATGCAGGCAAATGATTTTTGTCTGCATATATGGAGATTATTGTATATCTTTGTCCATCATTTTGTTGATGTGATGCTTCACATTTATTGATTTGCATAGGTTAAACGATCCTTGCATCCTGAGAAAAATCACACTGGGTCATGATGTATTATCTTTTGCAGCACCACGGATGTAACTGGAGATGCGTGTGTTAAGTAAAATGAGCCAGTCACAGAAAAATAACTATTGCATGTTCTTATTCATATGTGGAAGCCAAACAAGCTGATCTCATGAAATAATTAGAACAATAGCTACCAGAGGCTGGGAAGGGTGGTAGGGGATAAAGGGAGATTGATTAATGTATACAAAAATACAATAGGAAGGAATAAATTCTAGTATTCAATAGCAGAGTAGGGTGAGTATAATTAACAATAATGTATTGTATATTTCAAAAGAACTGGAAGAGAAGATTTGAAAAAGATTTTCAACACAAAGAAATTATAGATATTTGAGGTGATTAATATACTAAATATCCTGATTTGAATATTACACATTATGTACGCATAAAAAGTCACATGTATGCCATGCATATGTATAATTACTATATATCAATATAAAAGAAAGCGGCTAACAAAAAATTAGAGTTATAATAGAGAAATTAAGCAGCAGAGGAGATATACATGAAGAGCAGCATAACCAACAGCAAAATAGAGCCGAATAAATTACCAAAAATACAGGTAAAAAAAGATAAAAATACATCTAAAATGTGATAAATAAAGTTGTAAAAAGAACAAAAAAGCAACATATGTATACTTTGAATTTTAGAAGTAAACAAAGGAGGAGAGGGGATAATACAGAAAAGATGATAAATATTTTCATAAATGATCAAATATATGAAACCTCAGATTCAGAAGGATGATTGAATTTCAGTCAGAATAACACACGCGCACACACACACACACACACAAACACACACAATATTGTAAAAGCTAATAAATTTATCTTAAAATCAGTCAAAAATAAATAAATTGATTGCCTACAATAACCAAATAATTTTACTGGTAGATGAATTCTGACCAGGTCAACAAATGGCATTAAACAGTGAAGTAACATAAAAATACTGAGGTTTAACCATCACACTTGCACTGGAAATCAGTGTGGTAATATTTTACCAAGGATGAGGAAGCAAAAAAGATATTTTCAGAGAACAAAAGCAGAGCATTTACTATCTATAGACTCTTTAAAGTACTGCTAAAGATTGTGCAGTTGACCCTTGAACAACACAGATTTAAACATCATGGGTTTACTTAGATGTGAATTTTTAAAAACTAAATGTATGGGAAAATATTTTTAAGACTTTCAACAATTTGAAAAAACCCAGATGAAACACATAGCTAGAAATATCAAAAAAGAATTAAGTAAAATTTGGGTGTGGCATGAATGCATAAAATAAATGCCAATATTAGTCTATTTTATAATATACTACCATAAAATACACACAAATCTATTACAAAAAGTTAAAACTTATCAAAACTTACACATTCAAACAGATTACTCATAATTACATTAGTAGCTGAGAGAAATGTAAACAAATGTAAAGGTGTAGTATGAAATCATAACTCCATTCAATTAGTTGCAGTGCACACTGTACTGTTGTATTAAGTTGATAATTACATCTTGTTGTTGATGTGACATATCACATTTATTGATTTGCATGGCTCAAGTGTTGTGAGTATCCACTTAAAATGTCAGGTGACAGAAATCATCTCTAAGAGAGCAGTTCATCTCTCCAGTAAATTGCACATAACAGTAAAATGTAATCTCTTGTGGCTCTCATGTCTTTTGTTTATCGTGTTTAGTGTAACACAGTAAACCTTGAATAACAACATGGGGCCTATACCAGTTGCTACTAGTGATGCTGAAAGTTGTAGATTGTGGTCTACAGCTGCAGTTGCTCATCATTTTAAGGTAAATAAATTCAGCATAAGGACCACAGGACAAAAATAAGAAAAGGAAAAAAGAAAATGTTTGAAGCCATCACTGCAGCTATGCTGGCAGGTGCAAAATTCTAACACTTTTTGTGAAATATCTTTTTATCTAGTGTTGAAAGTGCAGCTTTTATGCAGGTGCAGGATTGCTATAAGAGAGACATACCCATAGTATAATATAGTTAGAAAAAAAGTGAAGTTTAACAACTTAAAACAAATGTAATGTGACAGATATAAAGCTGGGGAATTTGAGGCCAGCAAAGGATGGCTTGAAAATTTTATAATGTGATTTGGCTTAAACAATGTCAATATAACAGGGGAAGCAGCTTCTGCCAATCAAGAGGCATCAAATGAGTTTCTAGATGCCATTAAGAAAATGATTGAGAAAAAAGATTTGGCTTAAGCAGGAGTTTAATGCAGACAAAATTGCCCTATTCTAACAAAAGAAAAAAGTGACAAAGGACATTTATTAGTACAGGAGAAAAGTGAACCAAGGGCTGGAGATCTAAGGCAGAAAGAGGTAGGCTAACTCTTGTGTTTTATGCTAATGCAGTCAGATTTATGATCAGGACGGCTATCTTCTATAAACTTGCTCATTCCCAAGTCTTGAAGAGAGAAGACGAACCAACTGCCAAGTCCTGATTGTACAACAATAATACCTGGATGAGAATCTTTTCTTTTCTGGATTGGTTCCATTGACATTTTGTCCCTGAAATCAGGAAATACCTTGCCACTAAGGAACTTTTAAAGTTCTTTTGCTATTAATGTCCCTATCCACTCAGAACCCCCAGAGTCCAACACTGTATGTGATGAAGTGTTCTCCTTGTCCCCAAACACAATATCTCTAATTCAGTCTATAAATCAGGAGGTCATAAGGACTTTTAAGGATCATTACACACAGTACTGCATGGCAAGGATTGGCAACGCTATGAAAGAGAACCTCAATAAAAAAGACATTACGGAAGTCTGGAAGGGTTACAACATTGAAGATGCCATCTCCTTCTCCTCAACCTATTCCACTTGTACACAACAAGGATAAAGATGTTTTATGATGATATAGTTCCACTTAATGAACAGTAGTTTTCTCTTCCTTATGCTTTTCTTAGTAACGCTTTTTTCTGTAGTTTACTGTATGGTGAGACTACAGTATGTAATACCTAACTCATAGAAAATATGTGTTAGTCAAATGTTTATGGTATTGGTAAGACTTTTGATCAACACTAAGCTACTAGTAGTTAAGCTGTCGGTGCATTAAAAGTTATACACACATTTTTGACTCTGTAGACATCAGAACCACAACTTATGTTGTTCAAAGGTCAACCGTGCTTTGGAACAAGAAGTCTAAGTCTACAAGAAAATAACTGGATTGCACAAATGAATGGCTCACATGGAAAAAATAATAAAATGTTACATTTAACAAATGCTCATGACATTCACGATAATATAGAGCCTTCTTTATAGGGAAATATAACAAGCATATGGATCAATAATAGGTACAGAGTCAAAGAATTCTGAGATACTTGAAATTTGCAGAAATCAGGTGATAATTAACATATACAATTAGCTCATTATAAAGTTAAATATCCATGTTAATTTTTTGTTGCAACTTTTATAAGAATAGAAGCAGAGTGTGTAATTTTGCACTTAATAGAAGAAAAATAAATGAAATGGAAGAAAGAACTTAGAGAATTGTAAGGCAAGAGTGGAGGAAAGAGTTTTTAAAAAGTGAAAAACAAAATAAGAGATGAATATAAGCATATTGAAAACTACAATATGAATAGACAAGCTGCTTATCTTAAGACGAAAAAACTATCAGACTGTATGAAAAATATAGTATGCTATATTTGATTTGTAATATATATCTAAAACATAATAAAACAGAAGTTTGAAAAATAAAGTATGCTCATGGACTATATAACAAACACAACTGCTCTCATCATTTGGTGTAGGACAAAACAGGTTTGAAGTGTAACTGTAGATATTCAAAATATAATGATAAAATGTTTATTTCTTCAAAAAGGTAAAATTATTTCAAGGTACTATATATCTGAAAGCATCATTTTAAAATATAATGTAAAATTTGACACATCTGTGAAGAGAAATGCAAAGAGTCACTGTCCTAATGGGAGATTTAAACTTAAATTTCTATTTTTTATAAAATAAGACAAACAAAAAAAACCCACACAGAACAAACATACTGCTTAGTTAATTATTGCAAGACAAATACCCTGTAGTCATCACATGGTTCAAGAGATAGAACTTTGCCAGATAGCCTAGAGGGTCTCTTTCTGTGCTCCCTGCCAATCACAACCTCCACCCTCCCCGTGTCTGTAAGCAACAAATATTCTGACTTTTATAGAAATATTTTCCTTGTATTTCTTTCTTTTTTTTCCCACAAAGTGCATGTCCCTAGACACTCATTTAATCAGACCTATTTTTAACATTTGATAACGTTTAAGTCTCATTTAATTTACAAGTTCGCCCTTCGTTCCTTTTTTGTTGTTGTTTTAACGTATCTGTTGAAGAACCCAAACTGTTTGACCTGTAGAATTTTCCAGTCTGGATTTGCCGATGACATGCTCACAGTACAGTTCAACATGATTCTCTGTCCCTTAGTTCCCTGCAAATTGCCCACTGTATCTAGAGGATTAATCAGACTCAGGCTCAATTCTTTTGGCAAGACCCCAGGTGGTGGCGTGTTCTTCCATTAGGGACACAAACATAAATCTTTTAATGATGGGAAAGGAAAAAAAATAAAAATTCCATGAGAAGGCAGGAATTTTATATCATAGGCTTATCTTTTTTTTTTTTTTGAGTTGGAGTCTCACTCTGTCGCCTAGACTGGAGTGCAGTGGCCGCTCCCGGCCACCGCAGCCTCGACCTGCCGGGCTCCAGCGATCCTTCCGCCTCAGCCTTCCAAGTGGCTGGAACTACAGGTGTGCGCTACCACGCCCGGCTGATTTTTTGATTTATTGTAGAGATGAAGTCTCGCCAAGTTGCCCAGGTGGCTCATAGGCTTATCTTTAGTCAGATATAGAATGTTGCTCCACTCTCTTACCTCATATATATCACGTTAAATATCAGTATCAAAAATATAACTACACTCATAGATCTGGGAAAAGACTGTCTTTTAAAAATGCATCAAATATCATCGGCAATGATGAAAAAGAAGCATTAATTTTTAGAACAAGACAAATTCTTTAAATTTCTGTAAATTCAATAAAACATCAAGTATATTTGTGTTTTTAGTTTTGAAATTTTACTTTCTTGGTCTTTGATGATACACCAATTCTACTGTTATGATCCTTTGCACAGTCCCTGACATCTTAATATGATGACCCGCTTTCCATAATTAGCCTCTTCATTTTATTTTTCCCTCAATCAAATATTTATAAAAATTGTACTATAATTTATACCTTGTAATACAGCAGTGAAGAAGACAAAAGCTTGGCTTTAGTAGGCATGTGATTATTTTACTTTTAATGCATTGAGTTTGTGAACTTATATCACTAGATTTTAAGCTATTTTTTAGTTTGTAAATTATCTATTTTTAAAAATAATTTTTAATTTTACCTTCTAAATCTTGATTTTATCTTCTAAATTTAAATTTTAAATTTTTGTTTAACCTTGCACCATAAATTAGCAAAAGTTATTGTGCAATATTTCAAAAATAAAGAAATGTTGAAGAATCATGTGCCCTCTAAACTCCTTGAGACTAGAAACACACACACACACACACACACACATATACACATACACACTAGTAAAATTTGAAGGCCCTATTGTGTCTCCAATTTCCATCTTTCTACCTCACTCTGAGTTTCATGTCTAAATGTATTTGCTGGCAATGATACGGCCCATGTACTTCTAAATTATGTATGGCATTGTTTGGATGTTTTTAATCTTATATTATTGGCATCATTCTGAATATATTCTCCTTTATCATTTTAAAAATTCAATGTCCCTTTTAGTACATAAAACTCTGATTGATTCCTGTTTTACTTCCATCTAAGTTTCTATGCTTGAATATGCTATAATTTATTGGGCCATTCTTCTGTGGATGTAACTTAGTTCAAAGACATTGTTTTTCCTTTTATTTGTAGAAATTTTCTTTTTCAAATCTACCTACTTCTTTTTTATTTTTTCTTTGGTTGCAATATCTGCCTGGATTTCTTTAATTATCTTAAATTCTTACAGTTTTTGTTCTGTTGTTTAATACTTGTGTTCCTGTTTGCTTAACCTGCCCTCTCATGGCACTTCAGTTTTTTCATGCTGTTTATAAATTATAATTATTTTAAACTGAGTGTTCATAATTAATACAGTCCTGCCTGCTCCCACATAAACACAAAACTGGGAGTTATTTATGCACCAAGGAGGGAGTCTGGGGCTCTGTTTCTTTCCCTTTAAAATAATTTATTTTTAATTGATACATTGTAATTGCACATATTTATAAGGTACATTTTGATGTTCCAACAAATATCTATGTTGTGTAAACATCAAATCAGAGTAGTTAATATATCTTATCACCTCATGCATTTATCATTTCTTTGAGATGAGAAACTTCAAAAGCCTCTCTTTTAGCTATTTTGTAATATACAATATTTTACTGTTAACCATAGCAGCCTATTGTGCAAGAGAATGGGTTTTGATTTGAATTATTTGATGACTGTTGGATTGACCATGTCTTCAATTATTCAACTGCATTTTATAAAATTATCTTTTTTTATCAAGGAATCAAATGCACAAAATGTTGACCAGGGAAAGAATAAACTTCTTAAACAGTTTGCCTCTAAGATGGACTCTAAAGCATATTTAGCTGAAGTCTGTAGTTGTTAGACAAGGAAACTAAAAAGAGAAGAACCCAAGGACTTCACTCATGCCACAAAGTTTATGGGAGTGCCAAGAACAAGACCTGTCTTCACAGTGCCAATCCAGTATACCCTACACTATCCCACAACTTCTCTGCATTTGATGTTGATTGACACTGATCAAATTTACAGTAATTGAAAAGTGTGTAATTGAAAAATAGTGAGAAAAATAGTAAATTAGCCTAACATCCTGTGAAGCAATTCTGAAAAGTCCTAAAACATATCTAAAACATAATGTCTTACAAATCATTTGGTGTGATGAAATAAATTAGATGTCAACTGTGGACCACTATACGCTTTAATAATTAAATGCTTCCTTTGTCACCAGGGACAACAAATGCACTCTTTAAATCAAGAGGATAATTATTTTTCCTGACAAGACTTCACAGTGCTTGATTGAGATTTTTCAATGCATATATATGAGTTGACAGTTTACATTTGCTATGTTTTCCCTTAGGTAAAATCTAAAAGCATTCTTAAGTTTTAGTATTAACGAGAACAGAGCCCATTTACCTCAAAAATGTCCCTTTTGCTCAAAGGCATAGTCCACCTGAAAAGTGATATAAAAGCAAATCTCATCCTGAAATAAAAGCCAGCTTTTCAAATAAGGCTGTGGCCCTTTATTTGAGACTTAATAAAAGCAAACAATTCTGCATCCCTTTTCATGGTAATAACTGTATTTATCTTGGCTTTTAAAGAGAGAGAAAACAACTCACTTTAATTTTTGCATTACATTTACATATGTTAGTATTTCTTAGAATTGTAAACTTGAATGCTGTGCAAAATACTCAGAGAGCTCACTTTACTAACGGCTATGTACCTAGGAAGCAAAACAGTCTTGCCTTTAGGGATATGACATGTTACTTTTAAAAAGGTGGGCAGAAAGGCATTCTTGCCACAAATTCAGGCTACACATTTGCAGCACATCGATGACTGAAATTCACAGCACTCATTTGACACACCGTGGCACCTCTTTCTTTAGAAGGCTCAGTATTCTGGTGGGGTAGAGGGCTTATGTTAATATGAAGGGTACCAAATTAGTCATCTCAGTGTAGATTGGAAGACAGAGGAAATCTTACAGTAAATATCAACAAAGAAGGATGGAGGTTAAGTATACAAAATCCTAGAACAGAGTAATATGTTATTTTTATTGAGTTCTATTACACATCATGATGAATATAGTTAATAATAGGATATTGTACATTCTACAATTGCTAAGAGTACATTTCAAATGTTCTTGCAAAAAAAGTTAAGTATTAAGGTAATGGATATGGTAACTAACTTGATTTAATTATTTCACATTGTATTCAAACTTATAGCATCATTCGGTACCCCCATAAGTTTATATAACTATAAATTGTTAATTTACCATTATAAAAGGAAGAATGGAGAATGAATAGGAGAAAAATAATGAATAGTTACCACTTACTGAGAGGGTACTCACTATTATGTGCGCTTCCTATGTATTAGTTCAGTTAGTTCACACAGAAAACCCTTGAAGTATATTTACTATCTCTGTTTTTTGACTAATTAAATGAAAACAAAGGACAGTGAAGAAATGTGTCCAAAGTCCCATATCAACTATGTGGAGTACCTTGGTGATGTAGCTTCAGAGAGAGGGCTCTTAATTTGTGTTCTCTGCCTTTTGGTGAGATCAAGGTCCCACACAATGTCCATGAGACACCCGTTGGCCCTCTTTGTTTGTAGGCCCCAAATTAGGCAATTTTTGTGAATTTATTTTGAAATTCCCAGGAGTCAGGTGAACAAGGTGGCATGAAGCCAGACCATCAATTAAGAAATTTAAGCAGAGAAACCTGGCCTGATTTCTAATAGTCTTCTTTGAATTTTCCCAAATGTTGGTTAAATTGTTCATCCATCTTGCCTACATATTTATTCCCTTGAGATACACAATTTGGTAAAATTTCATTTAAACAAGTTCATTATTGTTATAGTAAGTTCTTTGTGCTTAAAAAATTAAGATGTATACATACTAATTAAAATGACTGTGTGGAAGTACTAAGTGGGATAGAAATCTTTTTTAAAAAATTATTTGACTTTTATTATTGTAAACAAAGAAAACAAGGTCTTTTTGTTCCCTAAATTTACATACAATGCCTAAGTAGATCCCAACTAGCTTTTTCTTAACTGATGCTTTTAGAAGTACATAAATGTAGTGTTTGCCCTTCTATGATTGATATTTCACTTAGCACAATAGTCCATGTTGTCACAAATTGCAGGATTTTTCTCTTTCTGGAAGGCTGAATACTATCCCATTGTATGTTTATACCACATTTTCTTAATCTACTCTTCTGTCCATGGACACTAGACTTGTTTCCATGTCTTGGCTGCTGCAGATAATGCTACAATTTGAATAGGAGAGTGCAGGTATCTCTTTGAGAGCTCAATTTCAATTTTTTTGGATATATAACCAGAAGGGACTTGCTAGATAATATTGCATGATTCCACTTTTATAAGGTACCTGTGGTAAAATGTATATAAATAAAAAAAAAATACATTAATGGTTGCTAGGGAATGTATGGTAGGGAAAAGGGGAGCTTTTGTTCAGTGAGTGTAAAATTTCAGTAATGCTAGATGAATTAGTTAGAGGAATCTGCTGTATAAAATAGTGCTCGTAGTTAACAATACAGTATTGTGCACTCCAAAATATAAGAGGGTAGATGTCATGTTAAGTACTCTAACTACACACACAGAAAAAAGGGACACAAGAAAACTTTCGCGGGGTTGGATACATCTATCATTTTGATTGTGGTGATGATATCATGGGTGATTGTAGACGTCAAGCTCATCAAATCGTACACAGTAAATATGTATAGTTTTTTTGTATATTAATTATACCTCAATGAAGCTAGTTAAAAAAAATAGCATGGGCAAGTGTTCAACTTGTTAAATAAATGGAAAGTGAGACAGGGAGGAAACTAATTTTTAAAACAATGATGAATAAAGACTCTAAGAGATAAAGATTTTGGCAATGGACGAGGATATAGCAGTTGAGGGGCAGGGGGGTATTAGGGAGAGTATGACACTATAATTTGGCATTAAAGTACCATATGTTTTCACTCATAAGCAGCCTTTGAGCAATTATTATAACACTATAAGAAAGGGATTGGCAGTAGTGGGAAACTGCCAGGAGAGGGCCGGTGGGATTGGCAGTTGAGGGAAACTGCTAGGGAAGGGAGGGGCATACCTCATCAACAAGGGTACCTGCATGATCAATGTTTGTATACCTAACCCTGAATTGTACCCCACATCTTTATAATAATAAAAAATATATATACATAATCTAAAAGAAAAAATAAAAATAATAAATGTGTATTTTAATTTATTTTGATAATATAAGCACATGGTGCACAATGTAAAAAGTGAAAATAACCCAAGCCGTTCTTTAAACAGATAGTTACGGTTAGCTTATTGCATATTCTTCCTCAATTATGTAAAAAATTACATATATATAATTTATTGTATGGTTATGTAAATGTAAAGTATAGTGCCATTGATAACAGGCATAGTTTCCTAAAAATGAGATCTTGATATGAGTGAAGGTTTCTGAATTTTTATAAATGCAGTCTGTTAGTTAATCTGTCTGTTATCTTCATAATTGAGTGCCCACTATGAAGCAGGCTAACAGGATAGTAGATGCAATATTTTATTAGGAGGATTTCTAACCCTTCATTTTGCTTAAAAACAAAGAAAGAACAACGAGGCTAAAACAGTGGACTTTAATGTGGCTGGTGAAACTGAGGTAGCCTGAGATTTTGAAGGATAGAGAAAAAAATTTTTTTTAATTACATAACTTTAATAATCCTCTAGTTCTAGTCTTATTATTTCTGTTTCCTCGCCTAATGAACTCTTATCAGGAGAATTTTTTTTCCAGTTTGGCACTGGCTTACCTAACAAATAACCTCTGCTACCGTATTTAAGGTTCAAATTCCGTGTCAAAGTCGTTGCTCTCTTACTCTCTACTAAATGCATAACAGCAAAGAGGCAGCTAGGAAAAGTATTGATGTACAAATTAATGAGGAATAAATACAAATTTTCAGACTTGCCTAGAAAAAAAATAGCCCCAGAGGACCACACTGATTGTCTTTATCAAGTCAATAAAGTATGCAAGTGAGCTATGTGGACTCCTGGGCAAAGGCAAGCAAAAAACTCTATAAGCAAGAGAGGGAGGAAAGCAGAGAATGATTGGGGTGGCCACCTGGGAGTCCAAGTTCAGTGAGGTGTGAGATACTGGCAGGTAGGCACTCAGTGCTCGCCAATGAGGCATGCAGCCCCCTAATGAATGCCCATCTCCACCAAGGCACATTTACAAGTCCTCACAGGCATCTTCCTTCACTCAGAGAATTTTCCAGGAGTTGTGTAATGACTCTCAGAAAATCCTGATATGTCAGAAACCAAGCTCCGTAATGAAAACTCACACAGCTTTTTTATGCCCCTTGAGTGGTTTTCACATTTTTCACAGATCAGATACATTTAGCAAGCATTTTTTTAGCTTTCACAATAAAACACATTCTTCACACGAAGAGACACTCTGAGCCTCTGTTTTTTCTGTTGTTGTTGTTTTTTTCTTCTTTAATAGACCAACTGATTTGTGAAATAAACGAAAGCTCTAGATTAATGCTGGCCAAGAGAAGTATAATGGGACACACGTGAGCCACCTATGAAATTTCAAGTTTCTGGTAGCCACAATGAACAAAATTTTAAAAATAAAATAAAATGTAACATTCTAGTTCACCTAATATAATCTGAATAGCTAGAGTTTTTGTTTGATTATTTTTTTGTTTTAAGCACACGGTATTTCAAACGTCATAGTTTAAATGCTCACTAGCTATGTGCTTCTAATAGCTACAGTATTTACTAATATAGTTGTTGATTCTTGGCTCAGGAAAACATGATGTGAATATATAAAACACAATTTTGCATAACATTTTGGGGAATCATTGAGCCACTAATTAAGATATTATGTTTGCATAATTAAATGTTCTTTTTTTGAGATATTTACGTCAAGAAATAAAAATTCTTTAAGTGGCCATAATGTAAAATTCTTATCAAGTTTAGACAGTCATGTAACCTAAAAGCAGACAGTTTGAATCCTTGAAGTAAGAATGCTATTCTTTGCTTCCTAACTTTTGTTTCCTCACTGAATTATTAATATGGACAGTCCTTGGGGGGTGTTCACCAACAGCTTGTGAACTGCTGTTACTACCCAAATAAAACGCTTCCTTAACCATTTGAAAACTGTTTTCTATGATCAGTTGCATGTACTTCTTATTCATCTTTTTCCCCCTAATTTCAAACTGTTCTTTCCATCCTATACTCTGCCATATTTTGTCTTTCTATGTTTGCTTATTTCTATGTTATAGCTGGTGCAACAAGTTAAGGTTTGGTTTTATTTTCATTGGTCGAGTACAACACAATTACCACTTATCGAAGTAGATCAAGTAATGTGTGGGGGACTGTGTTTGGGGCAACATCAACTAGTTATATATATAGTTCTTGAAAAAAAGAAAAGGAAAGATACGATTTGGAGAAGTTAAGTTCTTCACATTCTTAGCATAGCAGTTTACATAACAGTTTCCAACAGGATTGGGTTCTCAAACTAGTTCTCACTTTATTTCCCCATTTATTTCTCCCAAGTATTTCAAGGTAAGCCACATGGTTCCCATTCTGTGAGACATTCAAGGCATTCTCCAAGTGCAATTACCAAGCTGAAATCAACAGCAATCCAAGGAATACCTAATTGCATGTGTTCATGAGGTAAAAGTTAGAAAGGAAGGTAGACATTATAAAGTAAGTGGTTACATGCCAAGAAATGGGGATATGAGTTGGGTGCCAAGGCATGTTAACCATGTAGTAAAAGTGCTTAATAAAAATTGCTTAAATTGAGTGCAAAAGGTACATAAGTTAGGAAGAAATATTTCATCATAAAATTTCCCAATTTTGTTTCTTTATTAATAAAAAATAGAATAATTTTGTTCACATCTCCAAAAGCTGTATATAAGCTTCATTTGAGTTAATATTAAGAAGTTTTCAGTGTTAAAAAGCAAAAAGGTCCAAAATCTATTGCATCCATGAAGTAGATTAGTCTTTTCTGTTTTATTTACATATTTGGCATAACCTCTAGTGGATACCTCCTTAAAAATCATCCCAGTTTATATCAATATTCCTTTTTGTTTATATGTTTTAATTGATCAGTTCATATTTATGAATGTTCTCAATTAAGTCCACGAGGGAGCTTTAGCTAAAGGTGTTAATGTTTGCAAATGACTTTTCTTTTGATTACATTTGCAGCAGTATGACAGAGTAGCTAGACAGAGTTTGGAAAAATAAAAAATAAAAGCACTTTATGGTAATTTGAAAAGTACAGAAGAAAAAAGATAAAAATTGTTTGTGTGGATAGGAATGCAAACCCAAGTTAAGGACATCTTGGTGGCAGAATAGAAAGGCAGTGGCATAATGTACGTGACAGATCTTTTCTAGTTATTTGAAAACCAACTCCTTAGAGCCCACAGAGAAACTCTGTGCCATTAATTCTGCTCTGCTCTCTTGCACGCTAACAGTTCCTGCCCTAATTAAATGTGCTGCTGGAACATATGTTTTATTGTCTGAGCTGTGTCATTATATTTGATATACTCATGACTCCTGTCACCTAGGGATGGGAAATCCCTCTTGGAGGTTATGTCTGCATCAAAGTCTTCCTTAAGCAAAGGGCACTTGAGTACAGTATGTCTAAATATAAGAACCAACAGCATTGAAATCATACTTCTGAACTCTGTATGATTAGAAATATACATGTAGGGGAAAAAAATAGCTTCAGTTTACCCACACTGGCTTTTATACAATATTCCTAAGTTTCTCTAGGAAGATTGTATAGTTTAAAAGCTGAAAATTTTACTAAATTTTATGACATCAGATATTTTCAACTAATGATGATTACTTTCATTATTAAATTAACTTGAATTGGTTTGCCAGGTAAATTAGCTCCCCTCCAAATTATTTTTTCTGTATAAAGTATTGCTCAAGTAATTTTTATTAAGAAATGAGAAAAAAGAGGGAAAGAGGAGAGATTCTTAATTCTTTACACTGTCTGAATAAACTGCTTAACTGTGTAAATGAAACCATTTAAGATTGATTTAATTGCTTGGAGATTTAAATTCTTTTTTCCATCACTCTGCAATAGAATGATGGAGTGTTTATTAGGGTGAAATAGCAGAATATCAGTGAAGTATGTATTTTATTTTCTGGAATATCTGGGTTCTACATAATAAAAATCTCCAACTTTTAATGGAAATAAAACAGATGTTACAACAATGGGAAAACAAATTTTTAAGTCCGGTTAACCCTAGTTTAAAATTTCAGAGTCATTCATTTTTCACTAATTTTCAAAGATTCTCAGTTGAAACAAGGTCCTTTATTTCATAGATTTCTTTATAGTGCAGTGTCTCAGCTTAGTTTAACTTCTAAGCTGTAAGGTTAAAACAGGATGAAACTAGCATCATATTTCTAGCATGTATACACTCTACATAACTAAAGATAGACAGAACCACTGATCTTAGAATACTTTGAGACTGTGGATTGAAATTAAGAGTATTGGACAGAATTAGAAAAGAGTTTTTGTAAATAGCCTTTAATAATTAGACATAAAACCCATTATTACTATAAATCTGTTCCCTGTCCTTAGATTCTCAATTGTTACAGAATAAAATGGAGAGTGGACTTTACATCTCTAGGGACTGAAGTGTTCAAGGCTACAAGGTTTGAAACTAATTATAAAAGTATGTTGCAAGAGAAACAAAAGAATAGTTATATATTAAACAAGAGGTTAAATATATATAATCAACAAAGAATGCCTGGATATAGATTTTAAGAGGTCAAAGTTTGTTTTGTTTGTTTGTTTGCTTGCTTTTGAGTTGGAGTCTCACTCCATTGCCCAGGCTGGTGTGCAGTGGCATGTTCATGGCCACTCCAGACATGACCTGCTTAGCTCTGGAGATCCTTCTACCTCAACCTTCCAAGTAGCTGGAACTATAGGCATGGTAATTTTTTTTTTTTTTTTTTTTTTTTTTTTTTTTTTTTTTTTTAGTTTATTGTAGAGACGAGGTCTCGTCAAATTTCCCGGACTGGTCTGGAACCCACGGGCCCAGGCAACCCACTTGTCTTGGCTTCCCAAAGTGCTGGGATTGCAGGCTGAGCCACCAAGCCCAGTCAAGGCCAACATTTTTATATTATTTACACAGCTTTAAGCAGATGGAGGACTATAGATTTAAAGTGGCGTACTGAATAAATTGTAGCAGCAATGGAATTTGAAAAACTTTGATCTTAAATTTTTTTGACAGAGGAATAATCTTTGAAACACACGCTCAGAATGTGTTTTTAAAAAATGGTCTCAGGCCATTATTGAGAGACCCAAGAAACCAAGAAACTTAAAAAGCCATACTTGCTGTAAAAGTAGTGTTTAGTTCACTATATTTTATGTATTCCTACCTCATGTTCATTGTACTTTATGAAATCTTAGTACTTTAAATCCTACCTCAGACCCCGTAGAATTAGGCACATGTCGGGTGCCCGGTAGTGACTGATTGTGTAGTTATACAATGTCTTAAGTAGTGTTTGTATTTAGAACTCTTGGGTTAAGCATTGTCAGTCCCAATTGCCATGCTGACTTCTGCTTTTACAACAGGATGTAAATGTTAAAGCGATAAGCCCCTTTCAGACATTCCTTTGCTATCGCAGTGGACTCTGAGGCACTAGCTGCTATCTAGGTGGGCTTTATGTCGATTTAAATCGCCGGCTTCCATGCCAAAAGTTAATTTACACGCAGTGGCTATGTAGACCTGAGGGAATCAAACACTTTGAGAAAAACTGCCTAGCTATAAGACGTTTGCGATATTTTATAAATTCCTAGAACTAGTACTATATGAATTTCTACCCCACATTCACTGTATGTGTTTGCAGCATTCATATTTAAAACTTTGTTAAGTTTGGCTTTTGTTGTCCCATAATGACCATGTTATGTTATGTAAATGTTAAGCAAACAAGCCATCCTAAGCATTCCTCAGTATCAGCAGACTTAATGGCGCTAATGTAACCTCTTGCCTGCTTGCTCGAGTTACTTTATATGCAGTGACTGTATAAACCTAACTTATCTGATATTCCACTCTGCCCTTTAAGTGGGTTTCTGTCAATCGCAGGCAGTCAGGTTACAGCCCACGAAAGGCACCCACCAATACCAAGTGTTCACGTACCCATTAGGAGAAATTACCCAATTATGCAAAATCAAGTTTAAAGTTCTTTCCCCTCCCTCTGTAATTGTGCATAAAAACTGCTTGCCATACTGGATCTAGGCTCTCGTCCCTGAAGCCACAGCCGGCTTCATATGTGAGCCCAGACTCGAGCCTGAATAAAGACCCTTGTGTGTTTGCATCAGAGCTGGCTCTTTGGTGGTCTCTCAGATTTTGAATTTTGGGTTGAACAATTATTGCCTTCTCTACCTGATGCACACAAGCAACTTTTAAGAGAAAAACTCTGTTGACATTGAAGATTTCAGTTCCTTCATTTTGTGTGTGTGTCATTCACTGTTCGTGCCATGAAATAAGCTATATTCAATATCTAAATTACAAAATATATTCATTAAAATTTTTAAAAACAAAGTTTTTTTGGTGTTCAGAATTTTTTTCACTACTTATTTAATTTGAATTTCTCTGTTAGTTGCTCTGTCCTTTACTTTTAGTGTTTCTATTCTGTGAAATTGGCAACTGTTTTAACTTTCTACTCTATGTTTGTTATCTTTATCTCTTTTATTAATATTATTCTCTCATGCTAAATTGGATACGTCTGAACTTGATTTTCAATTTTATAAATAGTTTTTCTATATGTTTTATTTGGAGTCTATTACTTGCATTATTTTGCTATGTAAAATTTCTGCAACTGTTTTTATATTCAATCCCACATTTCTAATCTTACTTTTACCTCAGTTTATAAATCTAGTACCTTCTCAAATCTCCTTGACAGTAACAATTTCCTAACGGTACTTACAGCAGCTCTGTTGCCCTTGTTCTTCATATATATCCTATTCTTTAAAATTGCTGCATCTGCTTATATGACTGGTGCTTTTTTTTAATCATTGAGCATCTTTTTATATGACAGTCTATAGGTGATCATACAGTTGGAAGGCTAGGCAGAATTCTTTCACATTTGTGACTCCCTTTTCTAATATTTCACATTGGTGTAAAAAGAGAAGGCTCTTCAGAAGTTGTATTTTTCTAATACTGAAGTCCTACAACTTCCATCTACATCATCTGTGGGCCAGTGTGTTTTTCTTCTGTGCAATTCATAACTAGTTTTGTTCCCCTCTTTAATCAGTATGACTACTCTTATAAGAAAATGCTTTTATTTTGGTTTCCACTTAGTAATCTTGCTATGCCCAGAGTCAGGGTGGTAAGCACGTGATGTGCTGCTCAGGTTTCAGCTCAAGAAATAATCTGTAGCCCCTTTCTTTGGGAGGGTGGATGACAGGCAGTCTTCAGGTGTTAGCTCCTTGAGGAATTGCCTTAATTATGCAGAGCAACTGTGTCCAAGGTCACAGTCCTCCCCAGGAAGTTTCACATTCCTGAAACTCCCTGAAACTTCCTGAGTGATTGATGTGGTATTCTAAAGGCCTGGTTATCTTGGTTTACCTTGGGAAAACTCAGAAGGAACATTCTAACTCCAGAGCTTCCCATCGTGTTGGACCAAATTTATGATTGGGCCTTCATCACGGTTCAACTTCTGTTTAATCTGCCATCATTCTCATTCCTTCCACAGTTGCTGTCCTCAAGGGGCATTTTCTAATAAGTGTCTTAAATATTAAACTCTGTTTCTTAACCTCCTTCCAGGGGAAGCCCCTAGCAGCAAGGGATTTGGAATGGTCACAGAGTATTTTGTTTGTATGTAAACTCTACCTTTGTGAATTTACAGAATGCATATGCAAGTATCTAGCTTTGGCCCAAAATGATTGTCCCAAGCATCCCTTCAACTGATAGCTCTAGGCTAGCAGCTGGCTTTAAACATTCCTGAGTGACTTTGCTCATTTATCTTATTTCTGGACTTTTACTTTGCATGTTGTGAATAATTAATTGATTAACTTTTCCTCAGTCTAATCTTTTATTATATATATCTTGCAGAAATTTTTAAATGCTTCTGGTTGGGGGATGATACAATTTTCCTATTTTCTTACACTTTCTTGCTCATCAAATGATTGCATTCTTCTTATATCTGAGGTTTCTGTTCCCCAACTTAAACAAAATGAACACTAACATGAATGCCATCAATAAAAACACAACAGCAATGCACATCATATATCAAAGGTATCTGGAATTTTGTTTGTATCTGAACAAACAAAATATGGAAACCAAATAATATTAAGATATTCTTGAAATCAATTTAACATGTCTTTTGTCACTGTGAGAGTAAAATGAAGCACTGAAATGCCTTAAAACAAAAATGAGCAACTGTTGCAATGGTTTTTTTCTATAAGGACTGATAGTTGAAGACCAAAGTAAGATACATAATTATTATCATAAAATCACTTTGATTATAAAGATCTACTATTTAAAATAAGAGAACCACACACACAAAAAAAATTCTAATCAAAGCTATAATTGGAATCAAGAGCTTAGATTTAAAAATCATGCAATCTGGATATGAGTTCTGGATGTTTCAATATTTCTATCTGTATAATTGAGATAAGAATAACCTCATAGGATTATTTTAGAAGTTACAGCACATAATGTATATAAAGCTTTTAACCTAGTTCATGATGCATATAGGTATTTGATATATGATGTGCATTGCTGTTATGTTATTATTGATGACATTTATGTTAGTGTTCATTTTGTTTAAGTGTGGGAACAGAAACCTCAGATATAAGGAGAATGCAATCATCTGATGAACACAATTCCCCGAACTGAAGACTTAGAATCAGACATAGCTTTGTCACAAGAGGGGTGACCTTGAGAAATATTTTTAACATCGTTATTACTCAGTTTTCTTACCTATAAATGTAAATTACCGAAGACAAATTGATGTATTAAAATATTTAGAAACAATGTTGTAGAAGAATCAAATTAGGTGGCATATATGATACTGTCTTGAAAACATTTAGTATTTTAAATATATAAAGTATTATTATCATCATTATTCTTTTCCTCAATACCATTTCCTGAAGTTTGTAGAAGGTTCTCACCAAACGGTTCAAGGATCAATGATGGTCTTGTTATTATATTAATACTGATTAGCCTGGCTTATTTATTGGAGATAAGCATATAGAATGTGATACTAACTAGCCTTTGAATTCAAGAATTAATTATTAATACACTAGGGATATTAATTTTAAAAATCACCTTTTATTTGTCTAATCAATAGAACTATTGACTTTCATTGTAATTAGTGAAGTTTTGAGAGAGAGACTTTGCCTGTGTGTGTGTGTGTGTGTGTGTGTGTGTATGTGCATGTGTGTGTGTGTGTGTATGTGTTTGTAGATGGTAACAGGCAGCAACAAAAATGAGAATGGATCAATAGGTTTTCCATCTAATCTAGATCTTGGACGAAACATCCCAGGAAACCATGGAAACAAGAACATAATCACATGGTAAAACCTGAAGTATTTTTTTTTTAATTAATCAATATTTTTTATTATGGTTTTGTGGGATACAGTTAAGGGTTAGGTGTACAATT
>NW_007259912.1:481868-493011 GCF_000164805.1 Carlito syrichta
TCTGTTCATATCTTTGCCCATTTATAATGGGGTTGTTTGTTTTCTTCTTTTCAGTAGGTTTCAGTTCCTTGTAGATGCAGGATGATAAGCCTCTGTCAGACCTAGAGCTGGCAAGTACTTTTTCCCAGTCTGTAGGCTGTCTCCCTGCTCTCTTGATGGTTTCTTTGGCTTTACAGAAGCTTGTCAGTTTAATAAGGTCCCACTTGTCTATCTTCTTTCTTATGACCTGTGGGTTTCGGGTTTTGTTCAGGAATTGGATGCCAGTTCCGATTTCCATGAGGGTATTTCCTTCTTTTTCTAAGGTTCTTATGGTTTGAGGTTTTACATTTAGGTCTCTGATCCATGTTGTAACTAAACTGCAGGACAGTGTTATATGGTTTATAGTTTAATTCATTCAAGGTATTCATTCCAAATATTCAGATCACTGAGGAAGACTTCTAAAGACTGTTTTCCAGAAAAGTCAAGTCTGTGGCTAGACTATAAAACTTACAGTCTTTAGTGAGGGGAACGTTTATTACTTGTGCTCTGTCTGTACTTCAATCTGTTGTTAACTGAAAATTGCTCTATTATAACACTTACTCTAGCATGAATTCTAGGACTAAAGTAATAAACCAGAAACAATAGCATTGTGATTAAGGCAAGAGACTTTGGAGTTGAAACCCTGGGTTTGTATTAGCTCTCTATTACCTACTTGCAATGCAGTTTCTGTGTTAGTTTCCTCAAATGCTGATTGGTGATGCTTATAGCATTAGGGTTGTTATGCCATAATATAAACCATTAAGTAATGCACATAGTGGTCAACAATAACTGTTTATAATAATAATAACAACTTTGGGAACCAGTAGCAAATGTCCACTGAGTTTAGCAGTCCATGTAAGAATAAAGAAATTTGAGAGCTCTCTTCCTAGAGTAGATTTATAGTTCATAATTTGGGGTAGTAGAGTTAAAAATAAATAAATAAATAAAAATTCAAAATTTGTATTTATGTATATCGTTTATAGTAATTTGACAATAGTTTTTTAAGTGATGTTCTGGCTACTCTTAATCATATGTAGGACTATAAAAAAGAAAATAAAAATTATTTATTTACTCATTTTACTTGCTTAATTCTTCTTACATAGAATTGATATATATTTTCTTGCATTTCTCATATTTGTAGTAGTTACTTATAGAGCAGTGGTCGCCAACCTTTTTAGCATCAGAGACGGTTTCGTGGAAAATAACATGGACAAGGGTGGGGGGAAGGGAATATCAGGCATTAGATTCCCATAAAGAGCTAAGGAGTAGCACCCTAGATTCCTTGCATGCACAGTTCACAATAGGGCTCATGCTCCTATGAGAATCTAATGCCACTGCTGATCTGACAATAAGCAGAGCTCTGCTCGCTTGCCACTCACTTCCTGCAGTGAGGCCAGATCCCCAAGGGGCCAGGAACCCCTACTGTCCGCAGTCCAGAGGTTGGAGACTGCCTGGTTAAGAGGACTAGCTTCCGAATTACTTTTTTAAGCCGTAAAAATCACTGTTGCAAAACATATTCACGAATATTCTTAACAGTAGACTTCTCCATAGTCAATTTTTACTGAGAATTTTCAGAAGCCTCGACAGCTTTCTGTTTCATGGCAGATTTATGAGAAATTTGTGAAATGAAATGATGTAAAGTAATTAGAATGAGTCATTGTAATAAGCAAATATGGCATTTATTTTCTAGATCAAGTCCTCCCATGACATATTTTATTGTATGTGTATATAGCACTACCACTGATCATATTGATATGTAATCCAAACATTGCTAGGGATTTCAGGATTCCAGAAGACCAGAGTAACTCTGTAAAGAGTTTGTTCTCATTAGGATGAAAACTCCTCCCTGATAACAATGTGTCCTGGTTATAATGGAGACAGAAGGGGAAAGGCATGTGCCATTTACATAATAAATGTTCTTCAAAGGAGTTCCCCATCTCATGGAGAAGGGATACATGGGCTTCATGCAAAGAACTCTCTAGGTTCATTTAATGCTATTAAGCCTATGTTAGTGATGTAAGTCCCACACCTGGCCCAGTGCCTCCCAGGAAATTGATTCTGTTAGAATTGGGGGACCATTGTTCTGATCAATGGTTTTCAGCATTTCTATTGACTGTTTTACCAGCCTATTTGTAGCTGCCGCTGTTGTTTTACTTGTAATTTTCAGTCAGAGTCATTTCAGAATTTCTATTTGTAGTACCTTTCTAATAAATTTTACTGATGCCTCTGAAGATTATAGATGTTCTTTAAAAATCTCACTGCCTTTCTATAAAACTAAACTTGCCATTTGTTGTTAGGTTTTTTTTCCCCCTGCAAACGAGCGTATTCCTCCTTTTTCATTGGAGTCTGAGCATAAATGTGATAATAAAGGATTTATGTCTTTTAAACTTGCTTTGTGATTTTACCCAACTGATGAAAAGGATATTCTTCTTTGTTGTCTGCACTTAAAAAGACCTATAGCATTTGGCATGTTATCGGGGTATCTGATTTTTCAGGATATATATATATTTTTTAAAGAACTATTTTCAAGTCTACAAAGACAATAGGCAAAAATGTAAAAACTAAAATTGAAAAAGTTAGAAAATGAAAGGGAAAAAATAATAACATTTGTGAGATATAAGACTTGGGGGCAAATTGGAATACAGCATGTTGAAATACTACAAGGTTAGCCTTGGTAAAGGGCACACATTCAAGAGACTTAGATGGGTAGGACAAGCACTGGAAAGCAAATCATAATATTCTTAGCTGGCATAAATTATGCTGCTTTCTGGATGGAGGAATTATTTTTTAGCTCATATATGCAGAATTTAGACCTGGTCAACAGGGAAAAAGTCAATTTTCTAGTCCATTGAATGGTAAAGCTTTGGGGTAAACTAATAATTCTGATAGCTGGATCTTCATCAATGCCATCATATATAGTTTCAATAACTTTGAAATAAATACTACTCCAGAAAAAGAAAAGAAAATAGATATAATTATCCATGTGAAAATTGAAGCATTAAGTCCAACCCAGTCTTTTTGGTGTTCCTTAAGAGGAGAACAAAATTCATAAATAGAGCAAATACATTTAATACATCTTAAAATAACTATTTCCTGAATCCTGACATTCTTGTGGCTAATCTAAAGCTGACAAAAACTATTTTCATAACAAAAAGATATATACAATATTGGGCAAAGTCATCAATCTAAAAACAATCACCTCAGCCTGGGCAATTCACTCTGTAAGCTTCTTGCTAGAATACCTTTGGAATATCTTTATCTCAAATAATCGTGACATTAGAAGATATAAATTTCATATAAATATAACCTTGCCAATTTTGAAGAGCTAACACCTTTCTTGAAAGCAAAACTATGTCAATTTTCATCTCTATTCAAGCCAGTTCTTAATTCTAGACATTTTTGGATTCATACAAATATATATGCAGATATATAATCAAGTATGTATAGATAAGATATGGAAAAATAGATATAGATAAATTTTGTATTATTTATATTTAATAGAAGTTCTTTTTAATTGTTGCTAATTTTTATTTTCTTTTAAATTTTTTTTTATTTTAAAGATGTGGGGTACAATTCAGGGTTAGCTATACAAATGTACATTATGCGGGTACCCTTGTTGCTGAGATGTGCCCCCCGCCAGCAGATTCCCACTACTGCCAATCATGCCTCCACCCTCCACCCCTGGCAGTTTCCCACTACTGCCAATCCTTTTCTTACTGTATTACGATAATTGTTCAAGGTCTGCTAATGAGTGAGAACACATATACTCTGTTCTTTGTTTCTGTGATAGATCACTCAGTATTATTGACTCTTGGTCCATCCAAGTTGCTGTGGAGTTCATTATTTTGTCCTTCTTTATGGCTATGTAATCTTCCATCATGTATTGTTGCTAATATTTCATGTTAGTGACCAAGGAAAAGTATGCCAAAATATTTTTTTGATTTGATAGAATTCACTTTTTAAATCCCTTCTAATTATTTCAAATAATAAGTGGTTTATAGTTCCTCCGATATGCATATGGAAAACCAAACAGAACAAACTTTGGTTCAACCACAGAAGTTATTTAATTGCACACTGTTATCCCAACTGACTGTGGAAACTCATGCCCAAGATTCAAGGTAACTTTAAATGATACCGAAGCAATATAATGAGGTGGCAGCTATCACTGTGTTATTTTTGGCATGGTACTCACAGGACTGGTTTGCATGTACATTCATGCAGAGAAATTATTTATATTACTCAGCATCTAAATATAACTTAATATGTCCTAACTACATGACTGACTTTTGAAGCCTGTGACATTAAAAAAAAAAAAAAATCCTTGGATCATTAGCCTACTCGTTGATAAAATAAGAATGGCATCTTACCCAATTTATTGCCTAGTAAAAATTAATATACCTTAATATGAAATTGACCTTTGAAGAAGTTCATCTCTATTTTAAAAATTCTTAGTTGGAAAAATAGTTTGTCTTGTGTTGTTTTGGCAAGCGCAAACCATGATCTGTGGATATTTCTTGCAGATTTAGACATAGGCAGCAAAACCATTAAATGATTTTCAGGGAAAAAAAGGAATGAAAATCTTTTTATCTATATAGTAAACTGAGAAAAATAATGAAGAAAGAGGTGCAACACTTGTGTCAGGTCAGACTAAATGTTCTTAATATTTACCTCAGCTACTGCTGAGCTAGCATGTCTCTGTCTTAAATATTTGAAAAGCTGCCAACACTAGCTTAGCTCCATTTCTAAACAAATAAAACCCAACAAAAAGGCAATTTAAAATAAAAATGCTTATTATAGCTATTGGCTATGCTCAATATCTTCAAGTAGACTTTCTGGGAAGCTGCTATATTCACCCCAGAACTGGTCTAGTTCTGATAGATGTTTTCTAGGAAAACAGATGGACTTGGACACCTAAATATCGGATAGTAGTGACTTAATGTCTGTACTAAACCACTACTCCCTGCTACTAAGTATACTACACTACACGGCATTTTATCTATCTTCCTTCTTCTCTACTTCCTTTTGAACTTCCTCCACCTACTGGTTTTTCTTCCACTTTCCCTTATCTTTCTCCTTTTTCTTAAGAATCTTCTTAAAAGTCTGCTAGGGTCTGAATATCCTCCAAACATTAGATGTTAAAACTCAATTGCCAAAGTATTAAGAGGTGGGGCATTTAGGAGTTGATTAACTTACAAGGGGAAAGCTCTTTTTAAAAAAAAAATTATTTTAAAGATGTAGGGTAAAATTCAAAATTAGGTATACAAGTGGTCATCAGAAAGGAAAAGTTTTGACCTCCCTTTGGTCCCCACTTTGCCTGGATTGAGATCAGGTACCCTTATTGCTGTTGTGTTTCTCCCACCAACCCAGCAGTATTTTCATACTGCCAATCCCTTTCTTATAGTATTATGGTAAATACTCAGGGTCTACTTATGAGTGAGAACATGTGGTACTCTGTTCTTTGTTTCTGAGTATGATAGACTCTAAATCCATCCAGGTTGCTGTGAAATCCACATGTTTGTGCTTCTTTATGGCTGCATAGTATTCTATTGTGTATATGTGCCACATTTTTTATATCCAGACCAGTTTAGATGGGCACAATGGTTGGTTTCATGTTTTTGCTATTGTGAATAGTGCTGCAATAAACATGCGTGTGCAGGTGTTATCTTTTTTGTAGAATGATTTGAGTTCCTCCAGGTATATTCCCAGTAAAGGGATTGTTGGGTCATATGAAAGGTCAATTTCTAATTTTTTTAGAAATTGCCACACTGTTTTCCAAGATATTGTACTAGTTTGCATTCCCACAAGCAGTGTAGAAGCATTCCTTTTTCTCCGCAACCTCGCTAGCATCTATTGTTTGTTTTATCAATGATGGCCATTCTTACTGGGGTTAGGTGGTATCTCAGTGTGGTTTTGATTTGCATTTTTCTGATGATTAGTGAGGCTGAGCATTTTTTCATGTGTCTATTGGCTACCCATATATCTTCTTTTGAGAAATATCTATTCATGTCTTTCGCCCACCGTTTAGTGGGGCTGTTTGTTTTTCTCCTTTTGGAACATTTGAGTTCCTTGTAGATCTTGGATGTCAGGCCTTTGTCAGACATACAGTTGGCAAATATTTTTTCCCAGTTTGTGGACTATCTTTCTGCTCTCTTGATGGTTTATTTGACTTTGCAGAAGATTGTCAGTTTAGTGAGGTTCCACTTGTCTTCCTTAACTCTTGTGGCATGGACAATTGGGTTTAGATCAGGAATTGGTTGCCAATTCCAATTTCCATAAGGGTGTCTCCTGCATTTTCTAAAGTTCTTATAGTTTGAGGTTTTACATTTAGGTCTTTGGTCCATTTAGAGTTGATTTTTGTATGTGGTCATAGGTACAGGTTCTGTTTTAATCTTCTCCATGTGGTCAGTCAGATTTCCCAGCACCGAAGCTTTGTCGAAGATGAATTGGTTGAGAAATTGAAGCTGTGCTTCTGGAATCTCTATCCTGCTTCATTGATCCATATGCCTATTATTGTACCAATACCAGGTTGTTTTGATTAATGTAGCCTTAAAGTCTGGAAGTATGACACCTCCCGCTTTGTTTCTTTTGCTGAGAATAGTTTTGGCTATTCATGGTCATTTATGTTTCCATATGAATTTATGTATTGCCATTTCCAGGTCTGAGAAGAATTATGTTGGTAATTTAGTGGGTGTAGCAATAAAATTTTTGGTAATCTATAATGTTGATTCTTCCTATCCATGAGCATGAAATATTTTTCCATTTGTTTGTGCTTTCTTGGATTTCTTTGAGCGGTGTTTTTTTTTCTTTGGTTAGGATGATGCCAAAGTATTTCATTTGTGTGTGTGTGTGGTTATTTTGAATGGGATTATGCTTTTATATTGTTTTCTGCCTGCTTGTTATTGGTGTATAAGAAAGCATTTATTTTGTGCCCTGGGACTTTGCCAAAGTCCTTTATCAGTGAAAGCAGGTTTTTGATAGATTATCTTGTGTTTTCAAGGTATAGGATCATATCATCAGCAAAGAGGGATTACTTAATTTCCTCTTTTCCAATTTGGACACCCCTGAATTCCTTCTGTTGTCTAATTGCTCTAGCTGGGACTTCTAACACAATGTTGATCAAGAGGGATAAGTGGGCAGCCTTTTCTTGTTCCAGTGTTCAGGGAAAATGTTTCCATTTTCTATCAGTTTAGCAATATGTTGACTGTGGGTTTATTGTAGATGATGCTTACTATTTTGAAGCATGTTCTATGCCTAGGTGTTTGAGGGTTTTTATCAAGAAGGGGTACTGGATTTTATAGAAAACTCTTCTGCATCTAATGATATAATCATGTGGTTCTTGTTTTTACATTTGTTGATGTATTGAATTACATTTATGGTGTTGCAGATGTTGAACCAGCCCTGCATCTTGGGGATGAAGCCTATTTGGTTAAGGTGGATGATTTTTGAAATGTGCTGTTGGATCCAATTTGCTAGAATCTGGTTGAGAATTTTGGCATCAACGCTCATAAGGGATATTTGCCTGTAGTTCTCTTTTTTGGTTGGATCTTTACCCAGTTTGGGTATCAGGGTGATGTTAGCTTCGTAAAATGATTCGGGGAGAATTTTGTCTTTCCCAATTGACTGGAATACTTTCAATAGGATTGGTTTCAGCTCCTCTTTGTTCATTTTGGAGAATTCCGCCAGAAAGCAGTATGATTCAAGCCTTCTTTTGTAGATAGTTTCCTTATGATGGAGTCAGTTTCCTGGGTTGTTATTGGTCTATTTAGTGTCTCGGTGTCTTCTTGTTTCAACCTTGGAAGGTTGTGTGATGTCAGAAACTCCTCCATTTCATTTAGGTTATCGAGTTTGTTTCCATAGAGGTATGCATAATAATCTCTGATAATCTTTTATATTTCTTTGGACTCAGTTGTGATTTGATGTTTTTTGTTTCTGATTGTTTTTATTTGTGCTTTTTCTCTCCTTTTCTTGGTCATTCTAGGGGTCCATCAATCTTGTTTATTCTTTCAAAGAACCAGCCTTTTCTTTTGCTGCTCTTTTCTATATTGTTGTTCTCTATGTTCGATATTTTGGCTTTCACTTTGGTGACCTGGATTCTTCTGCTGAAGTTAGGATTTTGGAGGACATGTCTTTCCAGCTCCCTTAAGTGATTTAGGCTGTTAATTTGTGATCTTTCCATTTTCTTGATGTGTGCTTATGGAGAGATAAATTCCCCTCTTAGAACTGCTGTCATGGTATTCCATGTCATAATAGGATATTTTTTCATTTTCATTTGTTTCCAGAAATCTCTTAATTTTTGGTTGGTTTCTGCATTGACTCAGTAGTCATTCAGCATCGTCCTGTTAGTGTTCATGTCTTTGTGGGTTTTGGGAAATGTTGTTGATATTGTTATTTATTTTTATCCAGTGTGATCTAAGAAGGTGCATGACAGGATTTTGATCTTATGAAATTTGTTTATGCTTGACTTATGGTCAAGGATGTGATCAATCTTGGAGTACATTCCATGTGGTAATGAGTAGAGTGTGTATTCTATTGTTTATGATTTGATACTCCTGGGTGGAGTATTTTGTAGGTATCTATTAAGTTCATTTGGTTAAGTGTCAGGTTGAGGTTCCTGATCTCTTTGTTGATTTTTTGCCTCAATGGTCTTTCTAGTATTGTTTATGGGGTATTTAAATTGCCACCTATAATAAGGTTAGAGTCAATATCTTTTTTAGTTTACTTAGCAGTTGCTTTATAAACACTGGTGCTCTTGTGTTGGGCACATATATGTTTAAAATGAATATTTCTTGTTGATGGACTGAACCTTCTATCACTGTGTAGTGTCCTTGTGTATCTTTTTAAATTTTTGATATCTTAAAGGTTTTGTCTGATATTAAGATCACGACTTCTGCCTTCTTTTGTGACCAATTAACCTGGAAACTCATTTTCTATTCTCTAAGTTTGAGTCTGTGTGCCTATCTTGTGGTGAAATGTATTTCCCAGATGCAGCACATTATTGCATCATGGTTTTTTATCCAGTTTGCCATTCTGTGTCTTTTCAGTGTTGCATTTAGTCCACTCACATTCAGGCTGATTATTGATATGTGATTGTTTATCCTCATAATGAGGTTCTTATAAAGTTTTTTCTTTGTTTGCTTGTTTTATTTTAGCTTTTGAGTTGATGTATGTGTGTGTTTTCAAGTTTGCAGTCACAATTACAGTCTCTGTTAAATATGTGTTCTGTTGTTTTCTTAGGAAGTTCATGTTCATTCTTTTACTTTTTTTTTTTTTTAATCTTATTTTTTTCATGCTTGATACCTTTTTAAGCATCTCCTGTAGAGCTGGTCTGGAAGCTGCATAATCTCTTCGGGATTGGATGTCTTGGAAGGATTTTAATTCTCCATGACTGATGAAGCTGAGCTTGGTTGAGTAGGAAATTCTTGATTAAAATTGTTTATCTTTGAGGACTTTGAATAGTGTACTCCAGTCCCTTCTAGCTTATAATGTTTCTGTCGGTAGGACTGCTGCCATTCTGATTGGTTTTCCCCAGTAGGTAGTCTGACCTTTTTCTCTTGCTCCCTTTAGGAATTTTTTCTTTTGTGCCTACTTTGTGCATGTGAATTACTATGTGTCTAGGGGTTGGTCTTCTCATTTTATGTCTTCCAGGGATTTTATGTATCTCTTGTGTTTGGATGGTCACGTCTCTGATGAGATGGGGAAAGTTTTCTTGGATAACCTCCTGGAATACTTGCTCCAAGGTGTTCCCCATTTCCCTTTCTTCTGGGATACCAATCAGGCACAGGTTTGACCTCCTGGTATAATTGCACATTCCCTGGAGGCTTTGGTCTTTCTTTCTGAGTTTTCTTTCTATGCTTTTTACAGATCAGATTAATTCCATGTTTTGGTCTTCTAGTTCTGGCATTCTTTCTTCTGTTTGATTAATCCTGCTTTCTATGCTCGTCATCTTGTTGTTCATTTCCTGAATGAAATATTTTATGGCCAAAATCTCTGTTACAGGTTCATTCAGTGTTGCATCTTGTCTTTCTTGATTCTTATTTACTCTTTCCATCCATTCCCTGATCTCTATTGTATTATGGTGCCAGGCATTTGTGATTTCCATTTTTTGGGCTCTGAAGTCTGATTTTTCAGGAGTTTTCTCTTTTTAAGATTGGGAATTGTCTGTGTTCTTCCATTGATTTTTCCTCATTTGTGACAGATCTCTTTCTTTTCTCTTGAATTCTGTTATTCAGTGAAAGTGGGAGAGCCATTCACTTCTGATGTTTGCTCAGCCATCTGTTTTTCCCTGATCAAGGATCTGAATTTGTTCTATTTTGAAACAGGACTGTGGGTGGGAAGCTTTCCTATCTCTTGTAATTTTGAGAGTTGAATAAGATAGAGAATGGGGGTCAGATCAGAAACTACTTGCAAAATCACAATGTTCACTAATTATGGTATGGATCCCCTGAGTCCCACAAAGGGAGAGCTCTTGTCAATGGGATTAAGGTATTTGTAAAAGAGGTTTCACATATTCAGCATTTTTTGCTTTTCTGCTTTTTCACCATGAAAGTACACAGTGTTTGTCACTGCTAGTGGATACAGCATTCAAGGAGTCATCTCCAGAGTAGGGACCAAGTCTTTACCAGCCATTGAACATGCCAGCACCTTGATCATGGATTTTCCAACCTCTGGACTCAGAGAAATAAATTTATTTATAAATTACCCAGTCTCATACCTGTATCCCCATGTTTATTGTAGTATTATTCACAATACCAAAGATATGGAATCAACTTAAGTGCTCATCAGCAGATTGATGGACTAAAAATGTGTATATATATATATATATATATATATATATATATATATATGCTCATCAGCAGATTGATGGAATAAAAATTTGTATATATATATACCACATTTGAAATACCAAAATAAATGAAATGCTCTTAGGCCATAAAAAAAGAATGAAATTGTGTCATTTGTAGCAGTATGGATAGAACTGAAGGTCACAGTGTTAAGTGAAATAAACCAGGGACAGATAGTCAGATATTACATATTCTCACTTCCTTTTTTTTTTTATTGAGTTGGAGTCTCACTCTGTCACCCAGACTGGAGTGTAGTGGCCGCTCCCGGCCACCGCAGCCTCGAC